>NW_005871681.1:207241-208229 GCF_000147115.1 Myotis lucifugus | reverse complement strand
ATAGAAAAAAAAGATACAAGGACCTTCGATTCAACCGCTAAATACTGGCACCCAAGACATCCATCGGCCACCTCTCAGGACCGTTCCCAACCATCCTCCGGTAAAAAGGCAGAAGTGGGACACCCAGTTGCCGCATCACCGGGCCGGACCAAACCGTAGCTCCTGGCTTTACAATAACCTGTGGGTCTTAATGGGCAGCTGCCCTAACAGAACCGGCCGCGCCTGCGGTCGGAGGACGACGCTCGGAGAGGAGGGCGGGTCGCGGGCGGGAGAAAGTGCTGCTCCTTAGACACAGTTGCCATCGCGGTGACTCTCTGCGGGCCGAGCGGGCCGGGCCGGGGGCTCCATCGGGAGCAGCTCGCCCGACGCCCGCGGCTGTCACCTCCCGCTGCTCCACTTGGCGGTCCTGCCAGCGCGGAGAGGTGCAGCCGCCTCGCTTCCCGGGAAGCCCGCGGAACTGGTTCCTCTTACCCCGCATTTCTTCACGCCGGGACCCCGACCAGCGGCCGGGCCAGAGCTCCATGTGCGTGGGCCGCACGGAGGGCTTGCTGAATTCGTTTGAAATAAATACCTTTTCTTTTTTCTCTTTTTGGACATTGCAGAATAGGGCCAGTAGTATGCTAAAATTCAGAAAGCTTGGGGCGTATGGGACAGTTTCAGAATATACTTTTAGGTAACTGTCAGGTTTCTTAGATGTCATAGATTTGACATTTGGTGAAAAAAAAACTTTGCAATTCAAGTCCTCAGACTTCTTGTTGTTCTTGGTTAATCAAAGCATCACTTTGATCAGGTGTGGACAGCCCTGCCTCTTGAGCAGGTCGGTAAATGCTGCCGGGCAGAGAAATGCTTGGAAGAATCCGGGCCCCGAATTAAATTTTTAACGCAACCTGCACGTCCCGGCAGCGCGGGGTGGGGTTGGGCAAGAGCGAGTGGTCGCCGGGGCTGATGAAGAAACGCTTTCCTTTTCTTGTAAAGTCCGTGTTCCTCT
>NW_005871681.1:190708-206890 GCF_000147115.1 Myotis lucifugus | reverse complement strand
ATCAGAGTTGTAGTGAATTCCAGAGCTTGCTTTTGGACAAGCCAGTCTCGCACCAGTAGGGTTTCAGGAGGTTCCAGGATTACATATGGGGGGGGGGGGGAGGGGTGTGGGGAGAGCATCGTGTGTCATCTGGATGCACTTGGTTGTACCTCCCTCGAGCCCTGGACGCCCCTTTAGAATAGAGGCTTTGTTTGTGCTTTGATTCCTGCAGGGCCTAGTATGTGAGTCCAAAGTGGCAAAAACACATCTACTGTGATAAAATGTGTGTGCCAGCACAGTTCTAGATGGTTTTTATTGATATTTTGCTTATTCCTACATATAATCAGGAGACATTTTCATCTCTGTAAGTGTCGGTAATTTTTGGCAGGGTTTATAATTTAACCCACTCTAGCTGTTAATGAAAACAAGCATAACTCTGCAAGTAAAACTTCTGCCCTGGCCGGTGTGGCTCAGTCGGTTGGACATCATCCCGTGCCCAGAAAGGTCAGGGCACGTGCCCAGGTGGACCCACCCCCGGTGGGGGGCGCTGGGGCAGCCCATGGGTGTTCCACTCGCTTTGTGATGGTACCTTCCCTTCCTCTCCCTCTAAACATCGATTTAAAAAAATAACAAAAGTAAACCTTTTATAAAGTCATAGACGTGGTTTTCAAATGGCCTTTGATTTCCAGCCTCGACTTGTAATTGGTTAGATGACCACCATTACAAACATGTCTTAAGAAAGGGAGGAAGGCCGCCACTGGGTGTTGTTAGTTCTTCCCGTGCGGAAGCTGCACCGCTGGGTGGACGTATTCAGTCCAGTGCCGGGCACCTGGCCCGGCGCAGCTCTGGGCGCAGCTCCCTCTGGCCGGTGCCCTCCCCCCGCAGTTCTGCTTGGTGCTCAGCAGCCTTAACAGGTTGCCTTGCTTTGTCCTTTGCAAAGGGCATCTTTCTAGCCTGGTCAGTCACCTTAACATCCATCACAGGCCGTGCAGTGAGCTGTTAATGATTTGTCAGAAAGTTGGATGTGTCACAGTTGGTAACAGTTGGGGGAACTGAGCCCTTCCAAGATCCCCTTCATCCTCAGCTCCTGGGGGTCAGCGGGGCTGGGGGGGGGGGCGGGGGCGGGGGGGAGGCTAACCATTAGGCTGCCCTTTGAGTCAGACACAGTGAAGGCAAGTGATATGAAAGTGTGTGATTCTACAAAGTGGGGCAAAGTGGGTTTACAGTTGTTCGTATGGCAAATAATACAAAAATAACAATAAAAGAATAAACTGTGTTTCACGCACTCGCACCTGTAAACCCACTTTCCCCGCCTGCGTGTCAGGAGCTCCTTCTTGGGTCTGCTCACCTTGAACCTGTTTGCACCATTTGCTTTGACTTATATTTTCTAGGGAGATTCCCAAAAGGGTTTATACTTCCTGGAAGCAAGAACAGTTGTTCAGTGGAAAACAACGTAATTCACTACAGAACAGTTCCCCAGGTTAAATTCAGCACATATGTCACCACCTGCTGTGTGCCATGCCACTGGTGAAGGTGCCGTGGCCTTATCACAGTACTAGAAGCCCAGTGCACGACCAGCAGGCGGACATGTCCCGAGGGGTCCCGGACTGTGAGAGGGCGCAGGCAGGCTGAGGAGACACCCCCCCCCCCCCCCATGCACGAATGTCATGCACTGGGCCCCTAGTGTAGAAATAACAGTTTTTCGTTAAAAACTGTATGTAATATTTTGATGTATCTCTTATTCGGTGTGGACCATTTGGGACAGATGAGTTTAAAAGTGCCTTCTGGTGTTTTTTAAATTATAGTTGACATACAGTATTACATTAGTGTCAGGTGTACAACATAGGGATTAGACATTCATACACTTTACAAAGTGCTCACCCCAGTAAGTCTAGCACCCATCTGACACCATACATACTTAGTACAGTATTACTGACCGTATTCCCTATGCTGTACTTTACATTCCCATGATCATTTTTTAAATATATTTCAGAGAGGAAGGGAGAGGGGGAGAGAGAGAAACATCAGTGATAAGAGATGGGCTGCCTCCTGCACACCCCACACTGGGGATTGAGGCTGCAACCCGGGCCTGTGCCCTGACCAGGAATCAAACCTGGTTCATAGGTCGACAATCAGCCACTGAGCCACGCTGGCCAGGCTCCATGACTATTTTTAAAACTTGCAGTTTGTACTTCTTAATCCCTTTCACTTTTTACTCAGCCCCCTCACACCCTTCCCGTCCGGCAGCTACCTGTTTGCTCACTGTGTGTGTGAGTTTTCTGTTTTGTTTATTTTGTTCTATAGATTCCACAAATAAGCTAAATCATGTTTGTCTTTCTCTGTCTGATTTACTTCAATTAGCAAAGTACCCTTGGGGTCCATCCATGTCACAAATGGTAAGATTTCATTCTTTTTTCTTTTTTTTAAATATATTTTTATTGATTTCAGAGAGGAAGGGTGAGGGAGAGATAGAAACATCAACGATGAGAGAGAATCATGGATTGCCTGCCCCCTACTGGGGATCGAGACCGCAACCCAGGCATGTGCCCTTGACTGGAATTGAGCCTGGGAACCCTTCAGTCCACAGACCGAGCTCTATCTACTGAGCCAAACCGGCTAGGGCAGATTTCATTCTTTTTTATGGCAGCATAATATTTCACTGTACATGCGCGCGTGTACACGTGTGTGTATCTATCACATCTCCCTTATCCATTCGCCTGTCGATGGACACTTAGGTTGCTTCCGTATCTTGGCTGTTGTAAGTAATGCTGCTAGGAACGTAGGGGTAAAGGGTGCATAATACCTTTTGGGATTAGCGTTTTGGATTTCTTTGGGTAAATGCCCAGAAGTGGATTTGCTGGCTCATAGGCAGTTCTGTTTCTAATTTTCCAAGGATCCTCCATTCTGTTTCCACAGCGGCTGACCCCGATCTGCATTCCCGGGGACAGGGCAGTGGGAGGCTCCCCTTCCTCCACATCCTCCCAGCACTGGTTTGTTGATGTCTCGATGACAGCCATCCAGGTGTGAGGGGTACCTCAGGGTGGCTTCCATGGCACCCCTCAGGTCTTTCCCTGTGTCCCTAGGCCTGTGTGTCCTCTGGGAGAAATGTCTGTCCGGGTCCTCTGCCCATTTCTAGTCGGATTGCCTGCGTCTGGAGGCGCGTGATTCCTTGGCATTTAGGCAGTCAGTCCTTTTGGCTCTGTCATGGTGACCTGTGCTCCGTCGCAGGCGGGTCAGTCCGCCGCAGCCCCCCTTAGCCTTGCGGTTATTCTCGCGTCTGACCAGGTTGCTGACGGCGGAGCGGCCTGTGGGAGGCCGAGAGCCCGAGGCTCACGTTTGCATTTTATTGAAAATGGACTTGCCCATCCGAGCTCCCTGAGGCTGGCTTTCATGTGCTCTCCATGGGTTTCAGTACAGTGGGACTGCCTCTCTGACTCACTGGAGAAGGAACACGCTTTCCCGTGCGAACTGGTAAAATGACTCTAAAGATGAGCTAGAGGGCCAGGCGCGAGCTGCTGAAAAGGAGAATTGAGCGAAAGGAAGTAGCAGGTGTGCCCGGGAGGCAGCGCCGGGCGCCGATGCGGGCCCTGCTGATCGGCTGCCTCTGTTTTCCAGCCTCAAGGAATAGGCTCCCCCAGTGTGTACCACGCCGTCATCGTCATCTTTTTGGAGTTTTTTGCTTGGGGATTACTGACGGCACCCACGTTGGTGGTAAGTAATCTTTTCACTTATCACTTCCTTTAAAACCTCTTTCTACAGTTCCGGGGGGAGAGGGGGTGAGACAGCCCTTCTTCATTTCCGTGCTACTTCTCCTAATACCGTCACCTTCAGAGCGGTTTCCACTGCTTCACTGTCTTCCTCAGCCCTGCTCTCCCTCGCTGTCGGGAGGGCTGGGCGGGGGATTCTGCAGGGACCGTGCCTGCCGGGGTGGACAAGGTCTTACACCCACAGGCTCAGGGACAGGGTCTGCCTGCGTCACTCGCAGGCTTATTTTGAGACTCGTTCATGTGGCTGCGTCTCCACATGCAGACTTTGGTTTAAGCCCAAGATCCAGAGGTGGCCGTGTAGAAAGGGAGGCTTAGGACAGGCTGAGCTGGTCTCACCCAGACTTTCCCACCTCTGGGACCTGGGAAAAGACCTCCCTGCCAGAGTGAACAAGCCAGGTGCTGGCTACTGATCCCTGGTGTAGACTGGACAGGAAGGAGGAGGGAGGAGTTAGTGTAGATGAGGAAGGAGGAGGGAGGAGGGGGGGTTAGTGTAGATGCGGGACAGGAAGGAGGAGGGAGGAGTTAGTGTAGATGAGGAAGGAGGAGGGAGGAGGGGGGGGGTTAGTGTAGATGAGGAAGGAGGAGGGAGGAGGGGGTGTTAGTGTAGAGGAGGGGCAGGAAGAAGGTGTTCAGTCATCAATTGCTGGTTTGATGACATTAGATCAAGAGAATGAATGACCATAGGTCTGAGGGTCTGTAACGCTGAGGAGTGGCTTCCCTGTTTTGACTGCCCTGTGGTCCTAGAAACACTAGGCCCGTGTGTGCTGGTCCCACTGCTCCTCGCAGGGCCTGGCGTGTCCAGGTGGATGGCTTCTGTCCTTCGCTGCAGACCATCCTGGGCACTTGGTATTTCAGGACTATTGACTTTACTCTCAGGTTTTGTAAGGTTTTTTTTGTTGTTTTTTTAAAATATATTTTATTGATTTTTTACGGAGAGGAGGGGAGAGGGGTAGAGTTAGAAATATCGATGGGAGAGAAACATCGACCAGCTGCCTCCTGCACACCTCCTACTGGGGCTGTGCCCGCAACCAAGGTACATGCCCTTGACCAGAATCGAACCTGGGACCTTTCAGTCCGTGGGCCGATGCTCTATCCACTGAGCCAAACTGGTTAGGGCTGTAAGTTCTTAAAACACCTCATTCCTGATGCCCTCGAGTTTCCGTCTGAGCCACTGGGTGGATTCTCGTTGACGGCAGCGGAGAGGAACTGGGAGGCGTGCAGTCCCTGGTGGAGGCCTCCCTGAAAGATGACAGGAAGCACACGGAGCAGTTTTTCTGCCCAAGGAGAGTCCCGCCCTTCCTGTGCCCACTGCCCTCCTCTGGGTCTGAGGGACGGGGCGGCAGGGAGAGCGCGGGAGCGCGGTGCGTCTGTGAGGCGGTGACACAGCCCAATACTGAGCAATCGGGGCTGCGCAAGCCGTGGAGGCCCTGGCGCAGGCGCCAGTTTCATTCTCGCACCTTCCCTCTGGCTACTGTCACCAGGGCTCCCAGGGCCTGTTCCTCGTGAGCGGACCCAGGCCTGTGGTTTCCACCCGCTGGGCCTGGGAGCACTGAACGGCTCGTTGGACATTTCCATGGGTTGGGGTTTCTCTCACTTGATGGAAACTTTCTAGACCCACTTTTTGCAATTCCCATGCCCCTGGTGTCCCCAGTCTTCGCTCTCGGATGTCTAACGACACGCGCCTGTCTGTGAGGGAGGGAGAGCAGTTGCTCACACAGGGGAGCAGACTGGCTGGTGATTACACACATGGACGTGCACACCCTCCTTCCTGGTTCAGTTTTGGTTGTGCCACTTCCCGTGCAGCCTTGGGCAGGGGTCTGACCATGTCTCCGTGTCCGCCTGGGGTCCTTCTTAGGGACAGGGTGTCTGTGAAGTGCCTGGTAGGGCCTGGGACGGTGAGGGCCCTCCGTGCTCGGGGCAGCATTTCCTCACATGCTCAGCGTCCTTCAGAGCTGAGCTGCAGGAAATGAAGGGAGGTTGTGTTATGACGGGATGGTTTAAAACGTAGCTAAGACGGTTTACTGAGACAAATGTAGCCTGAGGTTTTTCTTTTGATTCTTTAGGTGTTACATGAAACCTTCCCTAAACATACGTTTCTGATGAATGGCCTGATTCAAGGAGTCAAGGTAGGATCAGTCGTATGTATACAGTCTGCATGCATGTGCTCACACCCACCACCTAATACACTGGCATGCCATGTAATCTGCCAGTATGTGAGGCTGGTTAATTGACCCAATAAGTGTCCATTTTTACACCTAGAGTGTGTCTTAGGTTTAAGTGCTTAAACTCGCTGGGCTTGAAATCTAATTTGACTCAAATGTAGCCAACTGTGTACACTGATAAACCCCTTCCCATCGGGTCCCCCGGGGTGTAGGTGTTGGCATTTTATTACCGAGATCCGAATGCTTTTGTAAACTGCCGGTAAGAACATAAACTGAAGAGAAAAGAGCTATTTTAGAAATGCAGAAATACAGAACTGTGTCAGTCTGGTCAGGTCTGGCATATTCTGCATGTTCTTTACTCCAGATTTCCTTTTACCAGTGGATTTTGTAAACAGCCTGTGACCATAAAAACATAATTAACACGATAGTCTTTCTCCAGCTGCTCCTGTGGAGTTCCTGGGGTTGCGAAGTCACTGGAGCGTTGCATATTTAATACGCAGCGAGACCCTGCAGATAATTCTAGACCAGCGGGCGCCAACCTTCCGGACCTCATGGACCACCAGTGGTCCGCAGACCACTGGTTGGCGACCGCTGTTCTAGACAGTCCTGGGGCATTCTGAAATCACATACAGATAAGAAATGAGTTGTCATCTAGAATTTGGTAATACACTTGTTTTGGAAATAAGCTGGTTTAAGATTCTCCCGTAGATTCACTTTGGGCTCATCACGTGCGTGATGCACTGTTTCCCTTCCCGCCGCAGGGTCTGCTGTCCTTCCTCAGCGCCCCGCTCATTGGTGCTCTTTCTGACGTCTGGGGCCGGAAGTCCTTCTTGCTGCTGACAGTGTTTTTCACCTGCGCCCCGATCCCTTTAATGAAGATCAGCCCGTGGTAGGTGCCCGTCGGGTTGCAGCAACGAAACAGCCCTTCTGCTCATTGCCTGCTGACTCCCGTCACTGTCTCACTTTGTGGCTGTCCCGTCTGTGTGTGCATTGTGTTCTTGTGCTTGAGTCTTCGATGCGGAGAAGAGGCCCTTGCAGGTGGAGTAGCTGAGTGATGGGTCCCAAAGTTCTCAGAACGAGGGGCGACAGACATCGTGCGGACACCTACGAGCGGCCGCTGGAGTTCAGGGACTGGTTAGGGTGCCAGCTTCCCATTCTGTTATGTGGAATGTTAGCACAGGTCACCATCACTCTCTGTATTAATTAGGAGTCGCTTTGTTACATAGCAGTAAAGCCCCAGTAGCTTGAAGTTGAGACTGATGCCTGTCCATGTTCGAGAAGCCTGGACGTGGTGGCCGCCGAGCTGGCGTGCCGTTCCGGGGAAGCAGACCTCCCTCTGCTGTCGTCCGCTGCCACCTTCGCTGGTCCAGGAGCGGCCCGAGCTCTCAGCTCGTGGTCACACTCCAGGGCAGGCAGGTGGCAGGGCGGGCACAACGCCTTCTAGAAGGACCACGGGGATTCCTGCCGCTCCCCCCTCCCCCCCCACAGCGTCTGAGTTCAGGCACATGCTGCCCGTGGTGTCACGGCTGGGCTCACTGTCCCCTGGTGAAAGTCGGCATCTTCGCTGGGGAGGGCGGGAGGGGAGGCGCCGGAGCATGGCTGTCCCAAGGCCCAGAGCCCAGCTTAGTGGTAAATCGGTTCGCTCTCTGGCTAATGTCCTTGTCCACTGAGTGTTGGCGTTAGTGCTGCATCGGAGGGACCAGACCCTTGCGAACACGAGTGGCCCAAGAAATGTCACAAGTGGCTGCGGGATGAGCAGAGGCCGCCTGTGGGGGGCAGCGCTAGAGCAGTCAGGGAGCAGCACGGTCCCACTGCCCGGCTCGCTAACGCTCACATGCTCACAGGCGATGTTGAAAGCTGTCCTGGGCATGACGCTGAAACATGTTTGGACTCAGCTTTTTATCATCTCTTGTTCGCTCTTTATAGTCACTTCCCAGTTCACTTCCGAGCACTCCGTGGGCCTCTTCTTTGAGAAGACGGAGCTGCCTGCTTTGCCAGCACTCACAGAGCTGGAGACGATGGGAGAACGTCTAGGCTCTGTACACAGGCCACAGGAACCCAGAGTGACCTGTGTTACTGGCTGAGTTTGTTTCTGTGTGTCCGTGCTGTGGGCAACAGTAGTGGTTGGATTTCAATAGCTTTGTTGCTGGTTTAAGTAGAAACAACGAAGCCACTTAAAAATTCCAACAGTTTGGGCAAGGATTGACTGGAGACATTGGCTACTTTTACGTGTTCCGCACGGTCATGTGTTGAGTGTGTTGCTGCCCCAGGGCCGCCGGCCTGTGCTTTCCTGGCCTGCAGAGAGCCGAGCTGCCCGGGGAGGTCAGGCCCTCACCTCTCCTGCCCCTTCTCTCCCTCCAGGTGGTACTTTGCCGTCATCTCTGTGTCTGGGGTGTTCGCAGTGACGTTCTCCGTGGTGTTCGCATACGTGGCGGACATAACCCAAGAGCATGAAAGAAGCATGGCCTATGGACAGGTGCGGGCCGCTCTCCTGCCAGCCCCGGGGCCTGGCTTGTCTAGTGATCTCACACGGGCAGTGCGTGGCGGTGCCCAACACATTTCCTGATGAACTCGTCCCTTCAGACTACACTACACATTGTTTCACGTACAGAGCTTGTACGTTTGGATGCTTGCATTCCGTATGTATTTGGTCACACATGTCAGATTTGAAATTACAGAATCTTGTTACGTTATTGAAGTTCTTTTGAACATTATATAGAACTAAGGACTCCTTTACTAGGTCAGGAGTTGGACATGGCTGACCTAAAATCAAGGGCAGACGCCCCGCTCCGAGCCCGCAGGCCTTGCTGTGCCGCGTGGCCCGTGCCTTCCCCTCGCATCCGCTGGCCTTGGCACAGCTCTCAAAGGCAGGAGCCGTGTCGGCCTAGGTTAGGCCCACAGGTGGTGCCTGGTTTCCTTCCTGCAGAGGAAGAGCCCGTGAGGCACAGGTGTGTGTGTGGGGGGGGGGGCAGCAGGGGTGGCAGCCGCTGTGGGAGGAAGGGGTCAGTCCTGACTCTCACCTCCGACCTTGCCTGGCTCCAGGTCTCCGCCACGTTCGCCGCGAGCTTGGTGATCAGCCCTGCCATCGGCGCATACCTGGGCCGGGTGTATGGGGACAGCCTGGTGGTGGTCCTGGCGACGGCGATCGCGCTGCTGGACATTTGCTTCATCCTGGTGGCTGTGCCCGAGTCTCTGCCTGAGAAGATGCGGCCCGCATCCTGGGGGGCACCCATCTCCTGGGAGCAGGCCGACCCCTTCGCGGCAAGTTCACCCCCTTCCCTTCTCTGGGGCAGAGTGTGTGCATGAGTCCGGGCAGCATAACAGGCTGTGGGTGTTTCTGGGGAAAACGTTGAAATCCTCTTGAGGTGGTTTGGGAGGATGAAAGGAACTAGAAAGGGGTGTCCGCGCGGCCCGCGGCAGTTCGGCGCTGACGGGAATGCTCCCTCCGTGGTTCCGTTTAGTCCCTGAAGAAGGTGGGCCAGGACTCCATCGTGCTGCTCATCTGCATCACCGTGTTCCTCTCCTACCTCCCGGAGGCGGGCCAGTACTCCAGCTTCTTCCTGTACCTCAGGCAGGTGAGCGCTTACCCCGCTTTCCTCGCTTGGGGCTGGGATGGCAGAGAGAAACCTCCATCCGAGGGAGCTGGGCTGGCGGAGACTTGAGACACGAAGGCCATGTGGGACGCACCGGCTCACCGGCGTCACTGCCGCGTGGCTGCTGTTCCTTAGGCAGAGACAGCCTTGCGTCAGGGTGGCTCAAGCTTGTCTTTGCTCCCACGCAAGTGAGGGGGGAGCCCCGGCCGCTCAGAGACTGTAGCGCCCGTCGGCAGAGCAGCTGCCCAGGAGCGTCCGTCTCTCCTCCCGGCCCTGGTCTCGGCAGCGATGCACCCCGAGAAGAGCACAGAACCTGCTGCTCATTTGTCAGGTGGATTCTGTGCGCTGGATGGCTGTCTCGTTTCGCTCCTCTAAACAGGTTTAGATTTGCTGACCTTGTGTTAAGTGGGTATATGTTTAGCACGTGAACACTTACCATAAATCTTGATTCTCCGGGAAAGCCAGGTTTTTCCTCAGAATACTTTGGTTACAAATGAGTAGTTTGATTTTTTTCTGGCTCATTTAATATTGCTGTGCAAGCCGTGGCATCAGTGTGGTGTTTGCTGTGCTTTTCTGTTGATGGGACTTTTTCTGGAACCTTCCAGATAATGAAGTTTTCACCAGAAAGTGTGGCGGCCTTTATCGCGGTCCTCGGCATCCTCTCCATCATTGCACAGGTGAGTCTCCGTCAGGCACCGCGAGTGACGTCATGGAGGGTGGGCCTGGCTGCCGTCCGGCTGCACCCGGGATGGGGTCTCGGTGGAGTCGCCCTGTCGGGCTCCGTGGGCTACAGGCTCAGAAATTTCACTTTGTCCGGCAGCTAATATGGATGAGATTTTGGGGACTGACCGACACATACCAACGTATGATGTATAAGTCAGAGCGATAATGTATTGATTTGCACCAATAAGCAGGGTGTACACCTGTATAAGGAGAGGCTGGGCCTGGTGTGTGGGGAGCAACAGGCAGGACGGCTCCGGGGAGGGGACAGGAAGTCCAGAGGTGGAGGGACCGGTCCTGCGGGAGGCCTTTGGGGGCCTTGGCAGAGGAGTGGCTTGCAATGGTGTCTTGGGACCCGGATGTAACTGGCGGTTTGAGGAAGAATTTGGATTTTCTTAGATCTGTTTCCTGGCCAGCAAGCTCTCTCTGTTCCACAGTAAGTTCTAGTCCAGTGACCGGGCCCTGCAGGCGATCGCACACGCTTCCCACTTGGTCCAGGCGGGCAGGTCCCGGGCCTGCTCAGAGGAAGCTCGGAGGAAGGAGGGTCGTGCCATCGGGCTTGGCAGTCTTCATCCCTTAGCGGGGCGCCCCCTGCAGACATCATCTGTGCGTGGGAGCAGGTCTAGTGATAAACTTTAAATCCCGTAATGTGCCTCCTCCACGGCCCCCAGTGCCCACACGTGACTGAGTGTGAGTGCTGTTTGTGACTCGGTGCCTCCTGGCAGCCCTGGGCTGGGAAGCGCTGCGTGTGGACACTCACTTGCTCGCAGCCTCCGAGGTCCTGCGGTGTGTGTGAGCCAGCGGAGCACCAAGGACAGGGACAGGGCACATGGTCAGAATGGAGCTGGGCGTGTCCCGCCCACCTTGCCCCCTGGGATTCAGCCCAGCTGCTCCCAACGCAGTGCTCTCTCTCTGAGGCCGCCGAGCTGAGATGGCGAGGACGTGTTTAGGGTTTGGATGGCAAAGCCGGGCAGCAGTTCACTGAGGCTGAGGCAGGGTGTCTCCCACTTGCCTTGGGCCCTCCCTCGCCGTCACCATGCCCACAGCCCAGCAGATGCCAACTTAGGGCATAGGTTCCCCAAAGCGCTTCACAAGTTTGAAGAATTAGCAACAAGCTTGTCAGCATTGGGGGGTGGGGGTGGGGGTTAATATGAAACTGTGGGTATGCAGGGCCCCTGTCATTGGTTCTGGTAGTGCTGGGCAGATTCTCTTGAGCCTTGCTCTCCGCCAGCCACAGGCTCGCCGCCTCGGTGCTCCACGTTGAGTGCCCTGCGGCCCAGGCCCTTCCTCCCTCCCTCTCTACCTTTCTCCTCCTCCTCCCCCCTCACACTACCCTTTCCTTCATGGCACCGCAGCCTGGAGGTGCCTTGTGAAATAGGTGCTGTGTCCCCTTCTCCCCCAGGTCAGCATCTTCTGTTGACCAGCACTTTGCCCTGTTCACTGGCCACACGGGCACTGCCCTCTGACCCAGAGTCCAGTGGGGTATCGTCGGGCCCTGGCAGATATGGTTAACTGTTAATGTTAATCAGTTGTCATCTTGGTTACGTCATAAATCAGTCTGTCTCCAAAACGAGTTACAGTGAATGACAGGATATGGCCTTGTTTCCTGTTGTGTTGTACACTGTATATACTAAGCAATTTGTTCCATTGAGAATATTGTGACGTTTAAAATCACGTTTTCATAAACACTATTAAGAGCTGGTGCTGGGGTACACAGACGAGGCAGAACCCCTGTGCTGGGAGGAGCCCCCAGCAGTGCCTGTGTGTGCGGGAGGCTGCTCTGCGCCCTGCTTCCCGCGGGGCTTCCTTCGCGGCCGTGGGTGAGGAATGTAGTCCGAGTCTGTGCCTTGGGAACCAGTCTCCTGCTGGCCTGTGGGAGGGGACGTCTGAGAAGACAGTGGTGGGTCCTAATCCTTCAGGACCCTTTGCTGGTGCTGAAATCTGATGAAACTCTTCAGTGGCTGCCTTAGCGAACGTGAGCCTCGATGATTGGGAGGTTAGAGTGTCACCAGTCACCAAGTAGTCATTTTCCGAATTGCTTCCTGCTCTTTGCGGATTTACTCGCTGTCTTGTGTGGTAGATGCAGCACCTTCACTAGAAGAGCAGGAATACCTCCGCCGTCCCCGGGTCACTGCCAAACGTGTTTCCTTTGAAAGAGAACGAGCAGCGGGAAAACCCGTCCGCTCATAACCGTGTTCATTAAGTGCTTGTATCCACTGTGCCGGGCACGGTGCTAAGCACGGTGTGAAGGTGACCAAGTGTGAAGTAGGTGCCGTCACTGCCAAACGGAAGGGACATTTTGTAGGAGACGGGGTCTCCGTGAGGTGACTTGGCCAAGACGGGGGGCAGCTGTTTCCCAGGGACCGTGCGCTGGGCCCTGGTGCCAGCAGCGGGAGTGCAGGCGAAGGCGGTGTGGATAACTGTACTGTTGAGGTTTCCTTTATTCGGGGAATAAGCATTGCGGAGTAGAGCTGTCACATCAGAGGGGTCCCCAGGTCCTGGTTGGAACCCTCTGACCTGCCACCTCGACCTCAGAACTGCTCAGGAAGCTCCCTGTTCCGTTCCCCAGGTCCCAGCGCTGCACCGCCGCAGGGAGGCCTGCTCGGCCTGCGGGGGAGGGGGGGGGGGGGGGGTTCGATTTAGGACGGCTGTGCAGAAAGCCCCAGCTAGGAAAGGAGTCCACCTGCTCCCAGCGGGAGGCGTCACCCCGTATTTTAAAGTGACTGTTCTGACAAACTATTTGGTCTTTCTTTTTTCCAGACCATAGTCTTGAGTTTACTCATGAGATCCATTGGAAATAAGAACACCATTTTGTTGGGCCTGGGATTTCAGATCTTACAGCTGGCGTGGTATGGCTTCGGTTCAGAACCTTGGTAGGTGTACTTATTTTAATTCCTTTAAACCAGTAGTTCTCAACCTTGGCTGCACATTAGAATCACCTGGGAATCTTTTTAAAATCCTGATTTCTGGGCCGCATCCCCGGAAATTGTTTTCTTTGTTATGGGGTGGGGGCCACGACATTAGTAACAAAAAACAGAATTTCCGGAGGCTGAGGCCCAGAAATAGGATTTTAAAAAGATTTCCAGGTGATTCTAATGTGCAGCCAAGGTTGAGAACCACTGCTTTAAACTGTTGGTGTTAGCCTTGTTTTGAGATATAACTCAATTTTTGTAGTTCTTTGTGTCTCAATTGAGGTTTAGACGTCAGTCTTACTGTGCTTTTTTTCCCTCGAACTGTGTAAAATACACATCTCTCCTGTGTGTGAATGTCCTAGGATGGCCTGGGGACAGAGAGGGACATTTCATAGCTGACTCACAGGCTGGGTTTTGAAGGAGGTTATGGAGCCTTTGAATCTCTAATGAGCATTTATTGCCTCCATCAGTTTGTCTTCAGAAAAAAGCACATAATCCCATAGCAACTGAGCCTACAAGTCAGTTACCTTGTTGGAAAGAGTTAAGTAGCCCCAGCGGGCAGCAGCAGAGGTCTGGGAGGCAAGCCCAGTGGTTCGGTCCAGCCTCCTGCTGGACACGTCTCCCTTCCTGCCAGGCTGGCTCCCTGCATGAGGGAGGGATGGGTGTCCCCCTGTCCTCAGGCGTCAGGACTGAACTCCAGTTTGGACTCATGTTCCACAAACTGAACAGTCTGTTCTGGTGGCATTTGTTTTTCTAGTCCAGCTTTTAGGAGTTGTTCACAGTTTATAAAACATTTATTTCAAACATCAAACCAGGAGCATCCAAAGTTGTGATCAAACCAGTGATGCCTCCACTGAATCAGAAGTCGGTGGGGACCTGTAGGAAGTTACTGACCTCACGTGTTTGGAAACATTTTTATACATTATTCTCCACATTTGGGGGGAGGAGGACCTTCCCAGGGTCTAGTGACGTGGCTTCCCATTAGTGCTCACATGGTGCCCACTGAGACGGGCAGGGGGAGCAGGGGTCTTAGCTCTGCCACTCTGCCCACAGGATGATGTGGGCCGCAGGGGCCGTGGCCGCCATGTCCAGTATCACCTTTCCTGCCGTCAGCGCGCTCGTGTCCCGAACTGCTGATGCCGACCAACAAGGTGAGTAGCTGGGTTCGTAGCAGCTGTGTGGGCACAGATGTTCCAGCCCTGTCCTCTCCTGGGGGACACAGAGCCTTGGCCTCACGCTGACCCCTTATGTCTGCTCCGGTGACTGGACAGACCCCTGGGGGCGCTCCCGCGCACGTCTCCCGGGCTCAGTGCTCTAAAGGCACAGGGCAGACATGTGTATCGTCTTAGCTTTGTGGTGGGAACATTAGTTCCTAAAATGCCAATAATTATTGGAAGTGGCAACTAGTCATAAAAAGGGGGATCTTACAAGAGAGGCAGTGGCCACTTGGTTGGTACATGAGAAAGGAATGCAAGTTGCATTTTGAATGAGATCATCTCAGAGACAAATAGGTACAAGAGGGCTACCCTTGACTACTGGGGACACAGTCGTGCTCCTGAACTGGCCGGACTCGTTGCCTGGGAACCTCGGCGGGGGTGTGTGTGTGTGTGTGTGGGGGGGGGGGGGAAAAGGGTTCTGCGCACTGCGCACTGTCGCTGCATCAGCCAGTCACGCTGTCAGCCGATGACTGCGATGGCAGCAAACTCCCAGCGTCTGAGAAGGGCTCTGGCTTCCCATGTTTGGTGCAGGTTCCAGGGTCGCCGGGACCCGAGCTGCACTAAGTGACGCTCTGTCCCAACCATTCAGGTGTCGTTCAAGGGATGATAACAGGCATTCGGGGGCTGTGCAACGGTCTGGGACCAGCTCTCTACGGGTTCATTTTCTACATATTCCACGTGGAACTGAAAGAGCTGCCAATGACAGGAACGGACTTGGGGACAAACACCAGCCCACAGCACCACTTTGAACAGGTAAAGATTGTGTGACATTCTCGCTCTTTCAGGCTGACTAGCACTTAAAAACCAAGGCCTGATGGGCGGTGCGTACTTTCCCCTCCGAGAGTTACAGCGGTTTCAGCGTGCTGGTTTGGTCTTGCTGCGGGGCCGGAGCAGCCTCCTGTGGAAAAGGCAGGGGCGTCGTTTGCTAGGCCTCCTCGTTACAGCTGTAATATTAACGGCAAACAGTACAGACCACTCAGCAGTTTCCTTGCTCACTAACCTTGTAACCAGCTCAGGCTGGTTTCAGTGAGTCAGGCGGTGGTTTGTGGGCGGTGCGTAGGCCTGCAGTGCGAGTGCTGGCTGGAACCAGGTCTGTTGGAGCTGCTGGCTTTCCTTGTGAGGTTTGTCCTGGTTTCTCCTGAACAAGCATTAGGTGAATTTCCTGGGGTGTGCAGATCCTGTGCCGCCAGTGACACTGTTTCTGCAGAGGCTGCTTTCTGGGGTCTTATCCCCAGGCCCTCATGAGGCTGAGAGCACCTCCTTCCTCCTGAAAGGGAATGAATGCTTGTCCTCATTGTGGCTTTAATGCTGAAAGAGAGCAACGTTGGCTTCTAATTCATAGCGACCGGTAATTACTACAAGATAAGCAGCCTCTTATGCACAAAGATGTTTGTGCAGGAACGCTCATTGGCTCTCTCTCCCCTAGAACTCCATCATCCCCGGCCCGCCCTTCCTCTTTGGAGCCTGTTCGGTGCTGCTGGCTCTGCTGGTGGCCTTGTTTATCCCGGAACACACCAACCTAAGCCTGCGGTCCAGCAGCTGGAGGAAGCACTGCGGCGGCCACAGCCACCCTCACAGCACACAGGCGCCAGGAGAAGCCAAAGAACCCTTACTCCAGGACACGAACGTGTGAGCGAGCGGCCGCGGCCAGGGAGCCTTCTCCAGCTGCACCAGGCTGACTGCGCCTGAGTGCTGATGTACATTCCACGTCACCTCCACACTCTAAGGGTGTCTTAAGGAACGGATCTGCATGGACTCCTGGACAGTTTTCCAAAGATGTTACAATTTCTTTTGAAAAGAAACCTTTTGTTTAACCGCACCACTTCCTGGCC
>NW_005871681.1:164246-190608 GCF_000147115.1 Myotis lucifugus | reverse complement strand
TATATGTCCTTTCATTAAAGCTCTATCTGTGACTCTTAGATACTAGCAGCGTCTCTGCTACCATCCCCAGGTGTTGGGCTTTAGGCTTATCCAAATCACAGCGGACGGAGCAGAGGCGTGGCTGTGGGCCTGCTCGCTTTAACCTTGTGAAACCTGGGTCAAATGATTCAAAGCCTTAAATGCAGATGCACTAAAGAAATGGTAAGGGAACGGTCTGCAGGAGAGAAACTCGAGAGAATTATACTAAACCTGAATCATGTTTCAAGCCTGTTTGTAGTCATTTTAAACATTCTTCACTACTGTTTTTAAAATAAAATGTCAGCCATGTTTCATTCAGTTGAGTGTTGGGAGCCTGTAACCTACATGTTGGCTCAGTTGTTCCCCAGCTCCTTACACCACTACCCTTTCATGTTCGCAAAATCATAACCTCAACACTTGAACACATAACCGAAACCTATAGTCAAGCTGGTAGCCTTGAAAACGTCCACGTGATGTCTAATGTAAATACATATATATAGTGGCCTTTCAGGACTGTCACAGTAACACTTACTTACAGAGCTAATGTGTGTCCTACATTTTCAGGACCCTAGAGAGAGCTTTATACGATTCCTGATGTGAATTTCTCTAAAGTGTATATTTTTGTGTCCAGTTATATTATTTAAAAAAGTGTTACTTTGTAAAAATTGTACATAAAAGTATTGTATAGTTTACAGGGTTTTCATCTTGTGTGTGATTATTGCTTAATGCTTTTTAAACTTGGAACATTCACTTATGGTTAAATAAGGTCTTAAAAAATGTAAATATTCTGTTAATAAAATTAAATATTTTAATGATTTTTAAAAGAAAGTCTTGATCTGTGATTCCCTCTAGGGCCGGTTTAGCTGTCACCATAATCCTTTCTCAGTAACAAATCACAGCTTTATGCCTTCTCTCTGAATCCATTTCTTTCCCTTCACTATAAAATACTCTTGTAGGAAGACAAACAGTGAAAATTTAATCCATAAGTGAAAGCAAGTTTCTAAGCAGAGATGTTGTATATCAGTCCTTTTCCAGTTTTCATATACTTTTGTTTTTTTTAATCCTCACCTGAGGATATTTTCCCATTGATTTTTAGGGAGAGTGGAAGAAAGACGGCAAGAGAGAAACATTGATGTGAGAGAGACACATTGACACATGTGCCTCCCACATGTGCTCCGACCAGGGCCTGGCCAGGGAGGAACTTAAAACCGAGGTATGTGCCCTTGACCGGAATCGAACCCGGGACCCTTCGGTCCGCAGTCCGAAGCTCTAGCTGCTGAGCCAAACCAGCCAGGGTCATATACTTTTTACATGTCCTACTCCCAAAATATTACTAACCAAGCTCACACAGTTCACAGAAATACATTAAATTCAACATTCTGATTATTAACATGTATACTTCACACTGCAAAACAATTTCAAATAAAAGTTTAAGAGGTAGAGCAAAGAATTAGCACACTCAAAAGTCAGTACAAGTATATCTAATATAAAATCTTTGGCACATCAAAGTGATCTATCTTTTGGAAATTCTAATTTATATTAAAAATTTTTAAAAAGCTACCTGTATGTCATCCCATCCACAGTCTGTCCATATATGTTTACACAATGTTCACAAGAGCAGATCAACATGGCCAGGAGGCTTCTTCCCACACTCCATAAGCACTTTCAAGGTGCTGTAACCAAGTGTTCTTATGCATGTGGGGTATGTAAATGAGGAAACAACTACATATGAGAAGTCATCGCCCAGTAACAGTTACTAAATGTTTTAGGGGAGTTCCCTAGTTAAGGATACCTTGTAATTGCTAGCAGTTGCAAAGTATCAGATTCAATATGGCTTCATTAAAAAATTAGCAAAGATTCTTTGTCTTACCCTGGAACTGTTGAT
The DNA here is from genome assembly GCF_000147115.1 of Myotis lucifugus. NCBI lineage: Eukaryota > Metazoa > Chordata > Mammalia > Chiroptera > Vespertilionidae > Myotis > Myotis lucifugus. Next base: position 188,705 of record NW_005871681.1, on the reverse strand, counting down.
ATGTCAATATCTTGAAATGTCTCTTTCCTTATCTGTATAATATGGTCCTTGAAAATAATTTTTGAAAGATTAAATGAACATTAGCAATATTTACAAATAAAAACTGAGACATTTCTTAAGAGAATGATACTCTTGATTTGATGGTTGTCAACAAGAAAAATGGGCCCTATGATTCTGGGTGAATTTTTTTAAATCACCTACCTTTTCTCAAGAAACTACTCATACTTGAAACTTAAACCAAGAGAAAGTTGCCTACTTTATTACGCACACAATTAAACCCGTTTTGAAATTAAAAAGCAAGTACAATGAATATTCATGATGCTCTTTTGTATAGTACTAATTTTCAAAACAAAACGCCACTAATACAAATTTAACTGCATAAAACACTAATAAAACTCCAAATGAAAGAAAATTTGGATGAGCATAGACTTTCAGGAAACAATAAAATCCTGTAAACTGCAGCTCAAATGACTCAAGCAGTTGATACCTAATCTGGCCACGTAAATGTCCAAGTTATTCAACAGCTAACTGAAAGGTTTCAAGGAAAATACTTGCTATAAAGGATTGATTTAATTTCATGACTTTTTCCCTTTACTGTACATTATCATCGATAATATAGACACCTTAGGAGATAACCATCTTCCCTCATAATTCTTAGGTGGCAAATTTAAAACTTTTTACCAATGAAAATGATAAAACGAATTACTAGCATCCTCTGGCTCCCATTCTGTCGGACAAATGTGACTTTACCAGGCAGTCACTGTGATCAGAACGTCCCTTATAACGACCAACCCTTGCCTTGGCACGTGTAAGAGCTGCTCAGGCTGAGTTTAAGAAAACCCCCACTGCTGTCCTGTAAAGCACCGTGTTCACACACCAAAGCCTGGCACCGACTCTGAGAGCCTCCCTTCCCCAAGTCCCCAAGTCCAATCGGCTCCTCTGAGCCGCCTGCCGGCAGGGACAGCAACAACAGCAGCACCCGATACGCGCACAGCCTGCTGCCCAGCCAGGCAGCTCTGCCACTGCTCCTGCGTGCGTGCGGGATGTCCCCTGCCGCACGGTTCCTCCACCAGGCGGTGCCAGCTCATGCGGGCAGAGGGCACTGTTAGCTGTGAGGCAGCTGCCCGGGGAAGTACGCAGAGGAGGAGGAAGGGACCGAGGCGGGTTTGCAGGATGTCTGCAGCGCTCCTAACGGGCCATCTTTCTGATGGTCTGCAAATGAGGAAGAGAAGGTGACGTGGACTCCCTTCAGCCTCGGTCCCCTCCCTCCCACCGCAATGGACGGGACGAAGAGGCCTCACCTGCAGTGCTGAAGAGATTCTGGCTGAGCCCCCGCAAAGGAATGCTGTCCTCCCTTTTCTTCAGATACTTGGGCTCCAGCCCTACATTTTCACCACTTAAGAGGAAAATAGTAATTATTTACTTAAACTCTTATTTTTCTCTTTAGTAGTTCATTGTGAATATTCATCTAATCTATATACTATATATATGTTTATAGTTTTGTTCAAAACAAATCACTTTAGTCACTGTTTTCTTAAGCAAATAACTTGTGTGCCCACAAGCTGCGGTGCCCTTCTTCCCAGCAAAGTGGATTAGAACATGTAAAACTAAAACCCGCAGAGCTGGGCTGGGATGTGGGAGAAACGAGCTCTCTGAGGACTATGCACACCTCCGGGCATGCCCTGAGAGCATCAGCTATTGAGACTTTACTACCTCCTCTGTTTAAATGAACGCTTTTCTTCTTTCTTTAACCAAAAGCTCTTTAAAGTCTGTGCTTCAGAGGGGTCATTATTAGATACCACTACACAGTCACACAGGGATTCTGTTAGATGAATACAAACGTGATATTTCAAAAAGAAAGCCATGTCCGCCTTGTCTTTTCTCCTTCTGCCACTGCATTCCTTCTCCCCAACCTGCCCTCAGCAGCTTCTCTCGTAGATCCTTGCAACAGGAAAGGAAAAGCTCTTGCTAAACGATGACCTTATAAACTTGAAATTAGAGGAAGGTCTTTTCCCCGTTTTCAGGAAAGATGAACAGGTATTTTTTCCATTTTAATTTTTTTCTTCTTTAATCTTTGATCCCCACTGCCACTTTTTACTAGCTGACAACAAAACCTAACAAATTTCAACAGAAAATGCAAAAAATAGCTGACCAGTCCTACTTTTATGGACACGATTTCTTGATTTTTGTTCTGCAAATATGATCGTCACACGTTGTGCAAGTCAGCTGGGTTGGTGTGTGACCTGAGTAAGTAGGTAAACATCCAGAGTGGAAAAGCAAGAGGCTCCCAGGCTGACTGCTGTCATATCGTCGGATGGCAGCTTTAGAGCCGCCAGGACAAGGGGCCGGGAGCTGGGGAAGCAGCCTCTGCACCGTGCTAGTCTCATAGTTTAAATACCCGAGGTGACCGCTCCTGCCCACCAGTGCCAGCAGGTGGCCCTGAACGCCATCACATTGTAACAAGGAAGCAGGCTGACAAGAAACCAATGTTATGAACATGAAGACCAGTCTGCACATCTGAGCTGTTTAATTCGGCCACAACTCGCTGATTCGACGGACGGCAGGTGAACCCGTCTGAGATCCAAGGGACAGGAAGGCGCTGGGCAGGCCAGCGGGGCCGAGCGGACAGGAAAGCTGCCGTACGTATGCATGTTCGCTGGGACAATCTCATCAGCCTGTACGCTTACTTGCCGAAGGGTCCCAGCAGGTTACCGAGCTGTTTCCTCAGGCTACTATCAGGAAGTAGTAAGATTTCTAGCTACCTGCCCGCGAATATTTGAAAGGGGACTTTGTTACATAAGAAAATATTTTAGAAAACAAAATTTTACTATATATCTAACTGCATCCTACAGTTTCAAAAATATATGAAAAACCCCTTTCTTATAGCCAAGAGTGACTGAATTTAAGTTCCATGGACCATCAACTTAAAATGTCGCAGATAAGTAGCAGGTGCCCTGGCTTTTCAGGCCCCGATGAAATGCTTTCAGATGATTTTCAAAAGGGCGAACATCACGCGTTATGTCAAGGAGTACTTACTTTTCCTTATCAGCGGAGCCGGGCACACTGAGAGTTGTTCCTGACTGAATATCCCCTAGTGACGGGTTTGGTTTTGTTAACTGCAAGTTAAACTGAACCTGTGAAGCGAGAAAACACCTCATGTAACGAAACTGGTGAGAACGGAGACAAACCTATACGGAGCGAGGTGCGTACATTTTTTTCCTGATAATCGAGAGCACAGAGGTCCAGGAGCACTACAGTTCATAACACAAACACATTTCGTTGAGGAGATTTAATCTGAGGATATTTCTCCTTGCCCCAGCAGTTCCTATCACACAAGCAAGATGAGCGGCGGAGACAAAGCACGAACACATTTAGACAAGTGTATGCACAGAGTTATTTAATAAACAAGGGCTAGGAATTCAAATTTTCCAAAAATCCATGTAAAAGTCCGAACCAAACACCAGCACGAGAGATGGAAGTCTATTGAAAGACATAGGGACTGTGACTGCGTGGGTCTCACGCCAGGGATGTGTACATGTATCTGCGTCAGGAAACCCACAAACACAAATCCCCACCAATAGATCAAAGAAGAAAAGGCACATGAAAACTGTCTACTTGTGGTAAAAACTCCTAATAAAGCCGGTACAGAGGCTCGTGTAACAGGATAAAATTAGAATCAGAAAGGTAAACGCTGCTGTCCTTGGCTATCAAGGTTCCACAGTCTCAAAATACCGGTTTTCCCTACAGCGCTCTACACATTTAACATAACATTAAACAGAAATAGGATTTTTTTAAAAAGCCACACAAGATGGTTTTAAAACTCCCTATAAAAAATCAACATGCAAAAAGAGAGGAAAACTAATAGTATCAGATATCAATGCATAATAGTTTCTGACCACCCATCATAAACAATTAGAAAACTGGACAAAACAAACAAAAAGAATGTTATCAAATACTGGACCACACTTCAGAAAAATTGGGCAGTTTCTTAAAAATTAAATATCTGCCCCACTCAGTCATTCTATTCACAGGTATTCACCCCAGGGAAACACAAAGGCTGCACACCAACGCTCATGGCAGCTGTATTGGAGTCAGCCCCAAACTGGAAATGACACGAACGTCCACCCAATGGCAGAGGGAGGAGCAAGCGTGGCCTCCCCACGCGAGGAGCAGCACGAGCAATCGGAAGTGAGGTGCTGATGCGCACCACCACCCGACCAACCTCAAACCCGGTGCTGAGCGCAAAGACGGGAAAGCGACATCCTGCCCGAGTCCACATCAAGTGTGGAGGCAGGTCACAGAGGCAGAGAGCACATCAGCTGTCGCTTAGCTGCTTGGGGACGAGTGGGGATTCACTGCGGAAGCACTAGGGGAACCCCGAGGAAAGTGTAAGTGCTCTAGCACTGCCTGTTGTGATGCTTTCACAACTGTATACACTGACTGACATTATTAAACTGTAAACCAGTGGTTCTCAACCTTCTGGCCCTTTAAATACAGTTCCTCATGTTGTGACCCAACCATAAAATTATTTTCGTTGCTACTTCATAACTGTAATGTTGCTACTGTTCTGAATCGTAATGTAAATATCTGATATGCAGGATGGTCTTAGGCGACCCCTGTGAAAGGGTCGTTCGACCGCCGAAGGGGTCGCGACCCACAGGTTGAGAACCGCTGCTGTGAACTCCACAATGGGAGATTTACGGTATGTAAATCATACCTTAGTAAAGTTTTAAGTTAAAAAGGCACCAGAAAGAGACTAAAAAGACAAGTCCAAAATAGGGAAATAACCACAGTAAAAATATAAAACCAACAGTAAATGTCTTGGAACATATAAAGAACATTCATGACATCATTTTATAAGGATTAAATCACCCAAAGATGAATAAAACTGATAAACAGGAATTTAATAAAAGAAACATAGCCCATAAATATATAAAAAGATGTTCCCCACTTAATTACCAGGGAAATGCCAGATAAGCCAAAATGCCTACGGCCCAGTTACTTTCCAGAATTTATCCTACAAATCGACTGCGTAAGGCCAGAGACCATTGCTGAGCACTGGGCGAAGACTGGCCCGTAGCAGAGCGCCAGCTGAATGAAGGGGCACCGTTCACACGCAGCAGACGCTAGCACAAGACCACCCAGTCTGCAGTCTCCAAAGCAGGCAGTGACCACAACTCCATCGAGTTCGAGAAGAAAATCCTCTAATTTTGACTTACACACTAGACCAGTGGTCGGCAAACTCATTAGTCAACAGAGCCAAATAGCAACAGTACAACGATTGAAATTTCTTTTGAGAGCCAAATTTTTTAAAACTTAAACTATATAGGTAGGTACATTGTTATTAACTTAATTAGGGTACTCCTAAGCTGGCCTTTGCTAAAAACGTCCTCAATCTGATTGAGGTACATTCACTGAGGTCGACCCCTTCCAACTCTCCCATCCTCAACTCGTGCATGAATCACACGCGCCTTCTCCCCCACCCCCCCCCCACCTGTGCCATGTCTCCCGTCGCCTGACCGACCGACACCCCCCACTTCTTCTACCGCCACTTCTTCAAAATAGACTTGCCCAGGCCGAAAACCGACTTCTGCGCATGGGCCACGAAGTTTCAATCGCGCTGTACGTGCGCCTGCACGTGGTATTTTGTGGAAGAGCCACACTCAAGGGGCCAAAGAGCCGCATGTGGCTCGAGAGCCGCGGTTTGCCGACCACTGCACTAGACAGTGATGTACTCATCCAACACATTACCTAATACAGTTTTTAAAGATAAAGTGGGTTTATAAGCTAATAACTGGCTATATATGTTTCCTTACGTGTTAATTTTCTTACCTTTGGTCCTGAAGCCGGGTGGATGGCATTTTTGGCAGACACGGGATGAGGGAAGGTGTTCTGGAAACCAAATGCAGAGGAGACCGGATACCCGATGCCACAAGTTGGGTAAGTCAGCCTACCATCAACCTAAAAATGAACACACACAACATTTAAGGATGAGAAATTGCTTCTAAATAAGCATTTGCTGATCCGAGAGACATTAGCATCTGCTATAATAACTGAGTTAACAGCATTATCTCAGAGGCCAGTTTTGTTCACACCACGAGGCTGGGGTAGCTCACCTTTCCCAGGGGCTGGGCAAGCTCAACCAACCAACCACTGGACCTGCCTCAAACTATTTTTTTTTAAATTCTTTTATTGATTTCAGAAAGAGGAAGGGGATTGAGCCCACAACCCGGGCACATGCCCTGACTGGGAATTGAATCCAACGGGTGACCTCCTGGTGCATGCGACGATGCTCAACCAGCTGAGTCCCACTGGCCGGGCTCCTGGAACTATTCAAACAAAGACTCGGAAGCATCTTGGTTCGATCTAATGCCCCACACCCCTCCCTAAAAAGGGGGACCATGGGATAGATTCACAGATCAATAAACCAATCAGGGATAAGATCATTTTCTGCCAGTGAGTAGAATCAGAGCATCAGTGTTCTTAACCTGACTATGGAGACCATTATTTGCGTTACCAATAACTTTCATTATAGTGACGACACCATTAACCAATGACATGGAAACAGTTTATTTAATGAGCCCAACTGAAACACAAATCTGTAGTAAATGCACATCAATGGCTGCATGACAAAAACACCCTTCACATGGCTGATCAGGAGTTCTTTCAACTTCGTAATTAAGCACCAGGCACTTCTTTCCACCTTTTGCACCTCAGCCGAAATCCTTCCCCCCCATCCCCTTTTTTTTTTAATCTTCACTTGAGGATATTTTTCCATTGAATTTTCCAGAGAGTGGAGGGGGAGAGACACAGAGAAACATCGATTTGAGAGACACACTGATGGGTTGCCGCCTGCACAGGGATGGAGCCTGCAACCGAGGTACATGCCCTTGACCGAAATCGAACCCAGGACCCTTCAGTCCGCGAGCTGGCATTCTATCCACTGAGCAAACCGGCCAGGGCTCCTTTCCCTTCTTTAAACACCAGGTACTACCTGGTTCACTAGAGCAGATAAAACTCAGTCAGGCATTTGAGTTTGAGGGCCTCTGCCAATGCACTCTGGCCAGGACTACAGAACACACCTACGGGTGGACACGCTGGGCTGATTACTGCTCCTGGCATGAGGGAAACCGCACACAATGAGGAACACAGGCTGCTGAAGTATTGACTGGAATGACAGCCATGTGCTGGATGACTTCAGGGACGGTTTCAGAACGTGGGGCTTTCCTGTGGGTTGGAGGCTATCAGGAGGTGAGGGTAGCTGAGTAAATGCCCCCTAAGGCAGGAGAAATGCATTCAAGCCAAAGCTGTAACTAGGAATGAAGCACTCATGTGACCAAGGATAAGATGGCTGCCCATTTTGTTGGTTTGGCAATGTCTAGATTTTTGTCATTTTTTTTTTCCTTTTTCTTTTTTAATCCTCACCTAAGGATATGTTTACTACTTTTTTTAGGGAGAGAGGAAAGGACAGAGAGAAACAAAAACCGGTTGCCTCCCATATGCGGCACAACCGGGGATTGAACCCGCAACCTTTTGTGCACTGGACAACACTCCAACCGAGCCGCCAGCCAGGGCTGGAGTGGTCTTGTTTTTGTGTTGAGCCGGCAGTCAGAGTGGGCTTGTCCGATGTCGACACTGAAATGCGTAGGTTCCACAGGCGAGCCCAAGGCCTCGCTGGGAGACCCAGTCCAGCTCCTAGCAGCACCTAGGTGCCTTTCTTGGAGGGAAAAGCACGAGATCTGCTCTGGGAGCTACAAGCTTCTCGCGCAGCAGGTTTTCTAGACTCTAGAGGTGAAAAGCCTCTTAACAGGGCTTTCCTCTTTCTGATACAATTCCGTTGAGGTCCCTTCCCCCACAGTTCCCAACTGGAGCCCAATCCTTCTCACCTTCCAGAGGCCTCCTGAGTGAGTGTGAGTGAGTGAGTGTGTGTGTGTGTGTGTGTGTGTGTGTGTGTGTAAGTTTTCAGCGCGTTTGGCAGTACTTTAGTTAATACCGAATGATTTCTAGATCTACTGACGTCTTACGAGAAGTGTGCCCTGGAAGCACAGCCTCTCTGTTAGAGCAGTCCACCCGTTCCACTTGCAGGGACATACCCTACTCGGTGCTAGTGACTGTGGACTCCAGGCTATCAGCACCAGCCTGTGTCATGGAGACTTCGTGACCACCTGGGGATACTTTTTGTTTTAGGGAATTGACTAAGACCTCTCCCACCTGCATTTAAATCTTACCATGTTAGAGCTAGGAGACAGTCCACTTCTGATCGTGCTGCTAGCATGTACCGGTGGAGTGGCAGAAGGTCCCAGCACGTCCTGCTTTCTCACTAGCTGATTATCATTTAGTTCTTTATTTAACCATGTGATCACTTATAGAAAACAACAAGAAACAAGGGAAGAACTTTATTAAGCTACTAGTGACCCGTCGCGCGAAGCGAGACCCGGGGACCCCCACCCCACCCCCGCGCCATGGGACCACCCTGAGTCCCGGAGTCCCACCCTTTGTGGCCGGCACGCCGCTGAACGGCCCCGAGTCCTGGAGTGCCACCCCGATGTCCCACCTCCGGGCTGAGTGGAGCAGCCACCGGACCCTGCCCCCGCTGCCCCGCCCCCGCTGTGCGTGCTGCCATCTTGTGATGGCATTATGGCATGGGGGTCAATTTGCATATTATCGCTTTATTATATAGGATTTTATTTTCCTTATAATTTTAAATATTAAAAATTATGCTGAGGTTATTTTTTTAATTTAAATTTTATAAAACTGCCTTATATAGCAGGAGAACAATATAGGTTAATTTAAATTTCTGTCATTTAAGATTCTTATTAAAAAAAAGATTCTTATTTTAGCACATAGAACTCCTTATTCTATTACTTTCATTTCAAGAATGGTATCTTACAGTTTATTTAAAGTTCACACTCATACCTGACAACCAGTATAATAACTCAGAAAAATGTTAAAGGCTTAATTTTGTATTTTAGTTTCAAATAATTTATATTATTACTATTAGGTAAATACGGCAATTAAAAAAGAGGGAAGAATTTTAAAAGTAAATTATAGTTAATATTTTTTTTAAATATATTTTATTGATTTTTTACAGAGAAGAAGGGAGAGGGATAGAGAGCCAGAAACATCGATGAGAGAGATCAATCAGCTGCCTCCTGCACGCCCCCCACCGGGGATGTGCCCGCAACCAAGATACATGCCCTTAACCGGAATCGAACCCGGGACCCTTCAGTCTGCAGGCCGACGCTCTATCCACTGAGCCAAACCGGTTCGGCTATAGTTAATATTTTAACACTTTTAATTCTGAGTCACTGATATAGGTGATAGTTTCTTTTAATGATGGTAACTGTTTTATAGGGCAGGTAATATAATTTACTATAGCAAAGACAAAAGGCAGTATATTTCAAGCAGAAATTATTTGCATATATCAATATCCTGATTTTCCTAGACTTTTCTATGAATTTAAGTATAATATTAAGGTTATGACTAAAAACAATGAATTTCATTTACATATAAAGGTAACATACTTACACTTTTCATTATTTTTTAGAAGCTGTTTGCTTTCCTCAAGTTTTTGAACTGTAGCTTCTAATTGTTCTTGTAATTTGCATACCTGAAATAAGTCAATCCTCGTAAGTATAAAAAAGACTACATTAAAAACTGAAGAAATGTACTGACTGATATTAATTTAAGAGTTCATTACTCTTATTGTTAAGTAATGAAGGCTCACCTATTTAAGAAATGAACACTAAAGGTATTTGAGTCATAACTAACTTTTCAAACAAAAATAAGTTATTAACTTCTGTTGAATCTAGTCATGCTCTTTGAAAAACAAAAAAGAAGCCAAAGCCATGCTCGACTATAACAAAGTAGAAATCTGAGGAAATGTGTTATCTTTTACAAATAATCACACAGAAGCATAAAACGTTCTCCACCTCCTGCTCTTTACTTCGGAGAGACTGCCCAACTTCTTGTAATTCCTTTTGTTCCTTTTGTAATTTTTCTTCCTTTTCGGCCAAGAGTTTCTCTTGCTGAATGGTGACTGTATTTTTCAGTTTCAATTTCCCCATCAAAGTTTTCAGATCCCCTTGTAACTTCTTGATAATTTCATTTGCCTGTAAAAGAGCTTCATATGTATATTTCTACATAATCCAATAAAATATTAACATTCTGTTAAATTTTCAAAGACAAACCTTAAGCAGTTCCGCTGATAATGATTTTATGGTTGATTCAAGTTTTCCTATTTGTACCTGATTTTTCTCACGGTGTTCTTCTAAAGCCACCTGATATATTTTTAAAAACATGAATAATTAGGGCCCTTTTTGAGGAAAAGCATCACTATAAATGTGATCATCAATTTGTTTACAACACTGTAAAATAGACCTTCTGTTCCTGGATTGTATCAAATGCTTCTTTTGTTCTGAGGACCAGCTGGTCCTTGTCCTTGATCTCCTGCTCTAGAACAGCCACTTTTGTCTGCAGCTGATTAGCATGCTTCTCCTTCTCGTGGCACTCGGCATCGAGCGTCGAGTTCTCTCTTCGCAGAGACAGCACTTCCTGCTTGGCCCGCTGCAGCTCCTAGAGGCGGTAAATAATGAGGCACTGCGAAAAAGCAAAGCTGCTGGTCTGGTTACCTATAATTAAGATGCTTAAAATACAAAAAGTCTTCAATAATTTTGAAGTTCTAGTACTGATGTGTTTTGAAGGATACAAAAGTCTAAGGGTATATGTAACTTGTAGATTTGGAATCCAGTTGTGAAACAGGCTAAAAACTAACCCAATCACAAAGGAAAATAAAACAATCCTAACTTGTGAATAAATTACAACTTGAAAAAACTAGCTAAGAAATTTGTCTTGAAATCTACAGTTTTAAAAATCACTTCAGTAATAAATACTGATTATAACAGAATTTCAAAATACATAAGATTAATAAATTAAAAACCTTAACATTCCACTATCTACACAGTGGCTCTCAAGCTGATGTGCATATTGAATCACCTGACGAGTTTTAAAAATCACCGCACTCACTGTACTGTGGGGCTCTGGAACCCAACCCGAAATATCTCCCAGGTCTGTCTGTCCTGATGCCTGGTTCCAGCCTCGGGAGATTCTGATCAGTTAGTATGAGGTATGGCCCGGGCGAGGCCCAGTAAGACCCCTCTAACTGATTTTAAAGAGAACCCAGGGTGAGAACCCAAGTCAAGAGTGAACAGTTCTGTCGCTCACACTCCTTTACGTCGGGGAAAAGCACCAAGCCCATCGCTCGATACCTCCTCAACTCCAGCCAGCTTTGCTTTAAGCTCTCTGATGGTGGAGTCGCCTTTGTATCTCCTCTCGGTGAGGTCTTTGTTAGCTGCTTCTAGCTCGGACAGCCTGCTCTGCAGCTGCTGGGTGTTGCGCTGATGGAGGATTTCTAGCTCTTTCTTCTGCTGCTCACGCTGCTGTTGGTACTGCACCTGCGCCTATTATATAATAAAATAGAGTACCAAATTCAAAGGAAAAAACTAGAAGTACAAATACAAGAAGATGTGAAGAAAAAAACAATCTCAGTTATTCTTCTGTGTAATTATAAGATGTCCTTGTTTTGAAGAGGAGCTGTTTTCAATCATGAACTTCATGAAGGAGCAGGTAAGGTCAACAAAGGCAGACTGACACCCTAATCTCGCTCGTAACTTCTGCTCCTCCTAAACACATGTTTAGATGCAGGGAAGAACAATATAGGATGAAATAAAAAAGCAAACTGTAAAACAGTATATATAGTGTGAACCAAATGAGAGGGTACATAAGGAACTTACAGTATTTGCTTAAACAAAAACAAAAACAAACAAACAAAAAAAAGAAACCACACACCTAAATTTGTGAAATCAGCAAGGTATTGTGCATTAGTTCAGCCCTACATTTAGTAGTTACATTTTAGCTAAAATAAAATCTGAACATGGTATTAACTGTGTAATACCATGTTGCTTGTTTGAATCATACCACAAATGTATCTTAATAATTTCTGTTGAGCACTATCAAATCCTAAATACTTTTTAAAAATAAACTACACTTTTCTGATTATGACAGTTATATATGCTATTAAAGGCACAAAGAAATCACAAATGACCAATAATCTCATCCAGGGACTCATTCTAAAGATTTAGGAAAAACATCCCTCATACATATTTAAATTTAACATATTAGGACTAAACTATTTATACAATTTAATCATGCTTTTCATTCCCTTACCATTTGCACCTTCTCACATCATTAAAAAAAACTCTGTAAACATGTGAGTAGTTGCACAACATTTCACCCATAGCTGTACCTTCCTTCATTTAATCCCTGCGCTACTGTGGTCACTGAGTTTCCAATTTTTCACAATTACAAATAAAATGATTCCTATCATTGTACATAGATATACATCCAAAATTCAGACTATTTCCTTATGATTAATTATAGGTCAAAGAGTGTGAATAAATATAAAGCTTGATACAAGTTCTAAAACTGCATTACAGCATGTTTTTCCCCCCTCCCCCCGCCCCCGTTCCCCTTTTCTTTCTCCTAAGCTCCAAAGGCCATTCTTTTATCTCTGTAACTTGTTTCCTGAGCCCACCCAGCCGAGCTGGCTCAATTCTTCCATGGCTCACTTTTTATACCTCTGTGAGTTTCTAAATAAAGTTTTGCTTTTAAAAATAAAAATAATAAAAATAAAATTAAAATAAATAAAATTGCATTCCAGGAAAGTTGTACCCATTCAAAAATTCCTACCACAGGTGCAGGAATTTTTCATAAAATACTTTGGGAATGTTACATTACTACTTTACAAATTCCCTCATTTTTTAAAAACTGGAAAGGGGAGAAGGGAGCAAAAAAGATAAAACAAGTAAGAGTCCAGATAGAACTGCAAGTGCCGCCCTGGAAGACAACACTGAAGGGCGATCCAGGGAACAAGCAGAGCCTGGGAGAGGTGCTAACCGCGGCCGGCTAGGGGAACACACGCTCACGGCAACCGAGTCACAGGCAGAAAAAGGAGAAAACTGGCTTTATCCCAGTGACCATCACCATTTTGGAGTGAGTGAGTGAGAGTGAGTGTGTGTGTGTGTGTGTGTGTGTGTGTGTGTGTGAGATTTTTTTTTGAAAGTTGAGGGACAGAATTACATCATTTAGATTTTCTACTTTATTTCAGATGATTCTGATACACATCCAAGTTTTAATCACTGCCCCATAGAATATCTATCAGCAAGAGGAGAACAAAGCAGCTGGTTTTAAAGTCTCAAAGGACTGATTCACAACCTATCAGAAAATGCAGTAGGGAAGGCAAACAAATCCTTCAGCCACTTGACATTATAGTATGCAACATCCATTAGTATTTTATCTGGGTATATTGCAATCTCACTTCTAGAAACAAGGAATGTTCATTACAGCATTATTTATAATAATCAAAAATTTGAAGCATTTAAATGTCCATCAGTTGGGTAAGCAGTTAAATAATTTATTATATCCAAACAATGAATACTACGCAGCCACTGAAAAGGAATTGCTGAACCAAAAAGGAATGATACCTACAATGTCATGTTAGTGAAAAAACATTACAGCCAATAGATCCAGGAGGATCTCATTAGCAGAGGACAAAACCAAAACCCAATGTGTGTACACACCTATTTACATAAAGAAGTAATATGCAAATTGTCCTATACTACGTCACAGTAACGACCGTTCAACAGGCTGGGCAGGGCTGCGCGCAGCGAGGGGTGGAGCTGTGTGCACAACCAGTCACCAGGAGATGCATGGAGCACCTATAGGTCCCTGCCCTGCTCCCGCAGGCAGCGGCAGCAGCTCCCTCCAGCCTCCCGAAGCGGCGCGGCTCCCGCCCGGCTCCCGTAGAAGCAGCGAGGTGGCCTACTGTGCGTGATATCTCGCTCTGGGCCACTAGTGTATCTATAATTATATATAGTTTACACATTTCAAGTTTTATAAATATAAACAAATATTTACAAATTACGTATTATTTACAAGTATGGAGAAAAGTCTGAAAAACCCATTAAATATTTATAGTTTATCTCTGGGTAGTAAGACTTTGAAGGAGACAATTTTTATAGACTCCATAAAGTCCGAACACTTTAAAGTAAGCACACATTACTTTTATAATGAACACTATGAATAAGCAGTAACAAAACATTTCCCCCGTTCCCTCTGATGTTCATACCTGCAAGGCCTTTTCCCTCTCACTGGTCAGCTCCTGAGAATGCTTACTCGACAATTCTGCTGTGTGGGATGCCCATTCATTCCGTAACTTATCTAATTCTTGAACTTTTTCTGATAATGTCTGCATCAGAGTTCAATACAAAATAGTAAGAGTCTCTTGAACAGGTCATTAGGTTAGAACATGCCAATATAACAAGGATATCAAGGAATATGGAACCACAGCTTTTCAAGATATACACAAAGATTTTTTGAATTTGAGGAAATCAAGATTAAAATAAAAGCAGTTTCAGATCTGCAACGGCCCACCGGTCAAGCTTGTCTATCTTTAACCTTTCAGTTAAATCTGGCTCTTCCCCACCCAGTCCCCTCCTCTGGCATGAAGAAGTAAGTATAAACCCCGGCTGGAGCCAGACAGTCAGAAGCATTCACTTAACACGTGAAGCCTAGGCACAGGCTCCCAAGGTGGGCCGTGCTGTGCAGAATAGCGGGTTATCAGATAGTGTGGTCCTCAGTTTCAAGTACTAGGAGCAAAAAGTAATAGCTATGACTGAAACGATAAACCTACCAGAGGAATTAATTCTAAACATAACAAAAGGGGAAGGTTTACAGACAAACTGAAAGGCCATTTTAGACAAGAGGAATGAGGGAAACAAGAGGAGCAGAGAAGGAACCTGCAACAGACACTATACGTTATCTTACTTAATGAAGACCTGGAGGAAACGTGTCATATGCTGGGATAACAAAAGTGTTTGGATGGAATAAAATATCAAAGAGTTAAAGCATCCGGTTAAGATAACTAACTGGTAGGAAAAAGGTGGGAAAAGGAGGAGGAATTCTGTGATAGCATGCTTTAAAAAAAAATACACAGAAGCCTGGATGGGATTCCAGAGGCAATTCAGAGCCAATGTTTGGATGACTTACAAAGAAAAATGAAACCTGATTTACCTTTTGTGTGAAATTCAGTTGCCTAGTAACATCCTCTAGCGATTGTGTCAATGATAATTTTTCTTCCTGTTTATAAAAATAAAATGATGTCGCTTACCATTTAATTATGCTACCGCTCAAACTTTAGCAAAGTACAGCCTCAACATCAGGCTGGAGTTTGTTAGAAACTTGAATCACAGGCCCCACCTCAGACCTCTGAGTCAAAATCTGCGCCAGCGAGATCCCTAGATCTGTGTGCAATTACATTTTGAGATGCACTGTCTACAGCATTTGACTAAGGAGACTTCCTGAAAACGCTTAAGAGGCGTCCCAATGTTGGTACAGAGCACTTGTTTTATTTGCACTTATTTTATTTCATTCAATTTAAGATGGGCTAGATATTCCTACACGTATTGATAAGCTGATGAAACTATGACACCCAGAGTTTAAGTGACCTGCCCAAGATCGCAGAAAAGAAGTCAAAACCCTGGGACCTAACTTTCTCAGTTCCTGGTTCAGGTCTGTCTTTGTATCTTGAGTAAATGAAAAATAAATAAACTCATTACATGTTACAAAAATTTCTGGACATCTTACTCAGAAAACCAAAACTAAAAGCAATATAGCTCGTCAGTGGTTTATTGGAGTCCTTTGGTAGTTATTTTAAAAGAATACCTTGAATTCAAATCTTACCTTGCTACATTTCAAACAGCCTGCTAGAAACTTCTTTATCTCCACATCACTGCCAGGTAGAAGTTTTAGTGAGAGGTGTGTAAGATGCTTAAAAGGATTTGTCTCTACCACATTTAGAAGGACAGGAGAGTTATCCAACACAGCCGCTGGAGACACTAACTGCAGCAGGAACCTTGGGAAACGAAGGGTCATGTTATCACACGGTTATGAGATAGTGAAACTCTCCCACTGAGTCACCATGACTCAGTGGATCATCAATGATTAGAAGGATCAGGAAAGGGGGCATATTGGAATCCTAGGGGCCAATATGAAAGACTCCCAACGGTAAAATGTGATAAACTGGTGTAAATAGTAAAACGTGTAACTTGGATAAGAAACATGACTGATTGAAACATAATGAATATATTAATGCCCATGATTTCACGATGAAAGACAAATGAGAGAAAGCAAAGAACTAAAATAAAAAACTGAAACCACAAAAATAACTACAGTACCAACTTCTTACTCTAAAAATTGACAATTTAAAAGAATTAAGCATTTATCCTTTATTGTATGACTTTTCAGAGTAATCAAATCTCCCTAATTGATGAGGGTAAGTTCTTGATTATGAATGAATTATAACCAATAAATATAGAAAGAATAGGATTAGAAAAGCATAATTTTGTAGTCCCTGCTGACATAACTGAGTTGATCAACAACCATCAGCTGAAGAAGCAACAGATAAAGCTTGGAGAAGTTTACACTGAAAGGATCAGGCATCAGCATCTTATGCCCACATGCGCGCGCGCACACACACACACACAACCACTTATTCTCTTTTTCCAAGCTCATTATAAAAACATACACTTGATGCTATTAAATATTTCAGATAATGAAAATTAAGAGTAAATATTGCTGATTTTAATCGTGAGATTAAGTAAATTTAGGATTTATTGGAGCCCTGGAACCCCCGTTTTTAAGATGGACAGGGACACCTGTCACACATAGAGAATCCTGTGCCATCCACCTGTCCTATACAGAGAGCTGGTGTTGAGAGAAGGCAGGTGACGCGGTGCTCTGAGACTCACCTTGGGGTTTCCTTGGCATGCTCCTGAGTACACTGCTGAAGCAGATCTATAAATTTCTGCGGGAAAGCTAAAAAGTCTACCAGAAGACCTTGCTGGAATTTTAAACTACACAGAAAACAGGAAAAGATATTTTTAGAAAATTTAACTACTATCTTTTATTATAATTAACACCCTGGAAGATGATTTTTTCTTTACTAACCATGCATAATCAAGATTTAATAAACTAGGGAACTTTGATTTTTATAAAATTTATTCAATGAGAGGGAAAAGGTCAATAAATTTAGCTAAAGATCCAAATTTCTGAGCGATTGTAAGCAGAACTCTAATAATCTATGAAATACTTATTTTCCCAAAAACGTTCTGAGTAATTATAAATAGTCCAGTGTTCCCAAAATCCCTAAATGTTCCTAATAGGTATGTATGTATTTCAAAGAGAATAGTACCAATACATTCATAGAACTTAAAAACTCACTTATTCCTAGATTAAATAAAAGATCAGAAAAGTAAATTTAGTTACCTCTGAAAATCTTCCTCCGATATAACAAGGTTATAGAGGAAAAATGGATCAGTGTCATCGGTCAGACGGATAACTAAATCCTAAAAGAAAGTGATTTTTAATGTGTTTAGTAGCTGTACCTTTGAGTAAAAAGTGAGATCACCCAACATCAATGCATCTGCATCAGGCTTCAGCTGGCTCTGCTTCCTGGAGCTGCTGGCTTTCCCTAGTCCTACAGACTTCCATCTTCACAGGGGGACTTATTCTGCTTCTTGAGAGCCACGGGGGGAGGTGTTAGGGGGTTAGGAAGTTAATTAAACGCTAGGAGCTTTAAGTTTAGGAATATCATCCTAGCAGAGCCTTAGGAAAATTCAGACCCAGCCCTCTTGCTACACTATGACACAATGACAAAAATATTCTTTACCACTGACTATACCATATTTTCAGTTTCCTGCAAGTTAATTGTCTGGTATTTCAAAAGTGGCAAACACACGAGCAGAAATCACAACCGTCCACCCTGGGAAAAAGGAGCATTTGTCTCGGGCAGAGGACGGGGTATCAGGTGACATGCTGCCAGGCTTCCTCCTCCGGGCCACCCTCCTGCTCCAGATGGCCTCATGTGGAACCCACCTGCCTCAGTCTCAAAGGAGTCAACACCTTTCATCAAGACCTGCTTCCAGACCAAGTTGGCCGTGTGCCAGCTCCTCACAGCAGCCAAAGCTGACAGAAAAGTACACCGACATCACGGACTCAGAGGACACGGGTGTCAGGAAAACAGGCAGAGCAACAAGATGATGAAGGAGACAATAACGAAGCAGGCACTGGGGTCAGAATAAGGTTCCGCTTGACATGAAACCTACTTGTGGCGACTGAGGAACTGTTAGGGGTCCTAGAAAAACCTACACCACCCATGAGGAGCTGGAAAATGAAGGGTCCCCCGGCACGCACAGGAAGAACATGGATAATCTCTTCCAAAAATCAGCAATCCAGGCATGTGCTCTGCCTCAGAATGCCCTGTTCTTCAAGCAACTGCAATGGAAGTACTTCCTGAAATCCACCCCAAGATGCTGTAAAAAAACGAAGCTGCTGCCAGTACTCCCAGGTCCCTGGATGTTTTAGAGAAAGCCGTGGTGGAGAAAACAATGCCCTACTTCTCAGCTCTGTAGTCTGTATCCATCTGAAGACCATCTAGGACCGATGCTCTAACTGCCGCTCTTCCAAAGGCAAAGTGAAAGATTTAAGAATATCTCCCTGCAGAGATTCATCCATCCTGTTCTCACATGCACACCAGCAAATGCCAACTCTCTAGGGTAGCAACAGATATTCTAGCATCATAAGTGTCCTGGGCAAACCTCAGGGACCCAGCCTCCCAACCCCCATTCTTCTGTGCTTTAGAAATAGGTGGTATCGTAGTTCATTCCCCCACTCGGGACCCGCAAGTACAAAATGGCCCCAAATTAAAAGCAAAATAGGTGTAAAAGAGATCTCACATTCTTAAACCACAAAAATAATTACCTGCAATGTAAGAGAAATTATAGTTCAAAATCAAAGTGAATACCCACCTTTCTGTGAACCGGATTAGACACTGCTTGCAGCTCAATGCTCACTCTAACACTGACTCTCCTGTGTGAAGACACAAGCCCGACCGTCAGAAGCCGTCACAGGACAGTTACCCCCCCTCCTATATTAGCTGCAGGGTATTCACATGTGAGGTGTTCCTCACGTGTGAGATGCTGGGAAAGCACCCTGGGTTCGAAGTTCAAGTTCTTCTCCCACTAGTAAGTAGTAATCAGGTCTTTACCCTGAGGCTAGATTTGTCTCTCCTGTAAAAGGGGGTTGTCATGAGGATTAAAAGAGATAAGCGAAGGGGAAGGCCTAGTACTAGCCTGGACCATAACCTTACTACCCTGATTCTGAAACAGCATCTGTTGAAAGGTAAACCATCAATGTAATAACTTCTCACATTAAAAAATTACCAATTCAAATAATCAAGTGATTTATGAGAGATTCCATTTGAAAAACTTAAAATGTGATGAATGTTGAGTCAAGGACTAGAATAACATATTCCCTCCCCTCACACACATAAAATTTTTTTTTCAGATCCACAAAGTACATCTGTTCAATATACTCCATGCAGTACATGTACAGAAGTATCACCAACAGGTTACCACCTATCTTATTCTAGAGCAGTGGTTCTCAACCTTCCTGATGCCGTGACCCTTTAATACAGTTCCTCATGTTGTGGTGACCCCCAATTTCATTGTTACAAATTGAACATCATTAAAGCATGGTGATTAATCACAAAAACAATATGTAATTATATATATGTTTTCCGATGGTCTTAGGCAACCCCTGTGAAAGGGTCGTTCGACCCCCAAAGGGGTCGCGACCCACAGGTTGAGAACCGCTGTTCTAGAGGAACTCTAGGCCCTAAAAGGAAGAAACTGTAGCTTTCCACATTCTATACTGCACCCTGCAGAATCCAGTACTGAACAGAGGCATACAAATAAAGGTGCTCATAAACATTAATCAAATTGAACAAAGATATTTAAATAATTAGGAAATAAAGGGAAAATATTAGTGAAAAAACATCTCTACATAAATGGTTCTCAAACTATTGTGCTAGAATTAAATAAGTAACATGGAAAGAGAAAGAAACAAATAATTTGTTCAATATTAAGTTATTCTTATAAAGGTGTGTTTTAAACCTTTCCCACAGCCCACCACTACTTCATGCTACAGAAATAAAAAGTGTGGACAGAGCAATGCGCACGGATGGGAAACCTGGTAAGAGCTGACCAAAGCTAGATTCAATTGCTTTGATTTTTTTATGCTCTGACTTATAATTTTATATTGGCTTAAAATCTTAGCTCATATGATGAGGTTACCATAACTTGTGTCTGTTCTCTGAACACCACAAAAATAGGAAGAATTATCTTTAAACCCACAGAATGTTTTGTTTCTGTTTTGCTAGTATTGAGAGCAATATATGTAAAACAGATCAGAGTCCTACTCCAATTCCACTTAAATTAAGCATTCTTGGGGGGTGGGGGGAGAGAACCTTCCCATTTCCGAATTTGTAATAGTTTTCCAATCATATTAATGCTTTTGTTGCATATATTCCAAATGCTTATATCCATTAGATGTGGGGAGAAAAAAGGAGGAAAGGCCCACAGACTAAACCTATTCCCATGTTTACTTCAACTCCCCCACGCCTCCCCAAATATCTTGTAGAAAAATCTGTGCTTTCAGAGGATATACTATCTGAAATCAGAAATCTTATTTTATCCATTGTAATGGCTAATGTCATAGGAACATTATGAAACAAATCAATAAAACCTCAATAAAAATGCTATTTCTCAAAATTAATGCCACATTCTGAACAATGCATACATCTACGTAACATCTTCCTTGTCAGGTAAATCTGGCATTAGCAGACCTGGATTCTAGCCCAACTCTGCCGCCTAGAAGCTATGACTTTAAACTCTCAATTCAAACATTCTAAGCCAGGTACTGTGCTGGGTGCTAGGGTTACAAACAGAAACAAACATGGTGCATGTCCTCACTGAGATCAGATGAAATGACTTGACCCCAGATTTGCTTCTGATTGTATTGTGGGGCTTCCAGAGAGGGGGGGAAGTCACACTCACTGAGCGCCCACACTGAGCACTAGCCAGGCCCTTGGAATAAACCACCTTAGTTAACAACAGTCACCTTAAGTCAATATCATTTGTCTTACAAAGGGAGAACCTGAGGTGCAGTTAGAAACCTGGTGAAGGTCACATTGCAGAGCCCAAACCAGGAAACAGATTTTTCACCGACATCATGCCATCTAAGAAATAAAGTCAATTAATTTCAACGTAGGCAACCTTGAACAGACCCTGATGTGGACGGGCTCGCAGACAGACCTTGAGAGTTGTGCAGGAAGCAGCACTGGAGCAGAGGCGAGCAGGACTAGAGGCAGCGCACTGAGAAGGAGCTGCGCTCGGAGGGGAACGAGTAGCCTCGTGTGACTAGAATACTGGGGAGAGGAGCTCAGGAAACACAAATGAAAAAGCAGGTTGGTGTCAAATCATGTTCAACATTTTTCATCACTCTCCTCCAGACAGTTCTCCGAGCAGTGCCACTGTCTTCCACGGAACTGCCTCCTTCTCTATGACGTCAGTAATTTGTAAACTTCATGCATTAGCCACACGTTAATAATAGGTAACGTTTAGTGAATGCGTACTATGCTCCAGGCACTGTTTGTTCTAAGCACTTTAATATGTATGAACTCACTGCAAATTCATAATACTCCCATGAGGCAGGGACTTTTACCATCGATTTAAAGATGGGCACAGAGACATTCACTAAACTAACAAACAAACAAACAAAACCGACAACAAACCTGTACAAAATGAAGGTCAGTAAGTGGCAGACCTGGGATCTGAGCCTGTGCCTGTGCTGTGCTGCCTCCCCGGGAAAACTGCGGCCCCTGTTGAAGCTCAGTTCCCTGAGGACCAGAACGAAAACCGGGGTTTTCTGTTGTACTTTTGGGGCTGGAAGTGAGGAGGCAGGAAGCTTTACACTCCTAGCACCCGGACAGCTCCTGGTACACAGTGGGCATTCGTCAATGTATTTGTTGAGGGACCTGGCCTTGAACACTTAACTAGAGAGTCTGATTGTTTCCCACAGGTCAGGGATCAGCAAACCTTTCTGTCAAGGCCAGACAGTGAGTACTTTAGCTCTGCAGGCCGTGGGTCTCTGCCCTTGTAGCTAAAGCAGCCACAGAGGATTCCTCAACAAATGAGAATGGCTGTGCTCCAATACACATAAAGCTTTATTCACAAAAATGGGGCCATGGGCTCTAGTTTGCTGACCCTGCTACAGGGGATAGGAAAGGTCTCTAAACAGGAGGGGGAAAAGGGTGACACTGTGTCTTAAATTCTGAGATATTCTCAATTACTAGTAAATGAGAGCCGGAGGGTAAGCGCAGCAGACAGGAGTAATTAACCAGTGAACAGCTGTGGGCCAGCTGACAGAAGACGGCGGAATCCGGGCTGCCCTCCAGGTGGCTGTTTCTGCGATTAGCTGAGAGAACGCCTGCGCCATCCAACGCCAGGAGCTTCCACCTGCGGCCCACAGCGAACCCCCACAGAGGACGCCTCCTGGGGACTGCACACCCGCCCCGAACCAGCCGCCTCACCTTCGCCCACCCCTTTCCCTAGAGCCAGTGTCAACCCTCCTGACACAACTGATCAGACTCCCCAACACACACACACACACACACACACGACGTATACACACACTCGCCCACTCCAGCACAGCTTTTCCACGCGCGTGCTGCTGGTAGTTTAGGTTTCATGCCTAGCAATGGCCCAATAAACCCTTCGCTTTAAAAAGACCTTCAGCTGTGGCAGTTAAAATGTTTTGCTCAACCACATAATGAGATGGAGAAGAGCTAGGAGTTTCGATATTGGAATCAGAAATTATACCCTCACCTTTCATCTTTCTATCCTCATTCTAGAACAAGAAAGAATGGAGGCCACGAATATGAGCCACATCATAATTTTACATTTTCCAGAAGCCACATTTAATTAACCCAACATACCCCAAATATCGCCATCTTAACACATTGCGGACCAGTAGTTTTATTTCCACCTTTACCCAGTGGCCAGATAAGTTCCTATTGAACGAGTACGAAAAATGATTTACATAAATGTTAAAGGGGCGCTTTAAAATTAAATACCCATTGCATTTTGAAATTATTTATTACATGTTCTTACAAGCTAGTATCTTTTTAAAGTATGAGACTTTGTAAAACACTGTGTAATGTGAATCGAGAATTCTCGCGATCCGTGGGCAATGTTAATACACATAATCAGCATAAAAATCGAGATGTTTTACATCCCTTTTCTTCACAGAGTCTTCGTGGCCCACTGTGCATTCACTCTATGGCACATCCGTTTGGATTCGCTCCAATTCAATGTCCAGTGACCGCAGCGGCCGACACCCTGGGCAGCAAGAACGAATGACCGACAGAGACGACCCGCACATCTCCGCCCGCAGTGACGGTGTGGCACCACCGGGAGGGCCGCCTGGCTTGCCCACGGGTCTTGGACCCAATTGCACTGTATACTAGTTCCACGTCACTGGGTAAACCAGTGTCCTCACCTTCCAGCCACATGTTCCCACGGGACCCTCCAACCACCACCTGGGCGGGCACGTTATACCAGTTCACAAACCAGAAGCTAACGAGGGGCGGAACCAAGACAAAACTGCGATCTCCTGGGGGGGTGTGGTAAAGAGAGGAAAGGGGGTACATGGTGATGGAAGGAGACTCCACTCGGGGTGCTGGACACAATACAATACGCAGAACTGTTCCCCCGAAGCCTCGGTAATTTTATCAACCAATGCGACCCCAATAAAACCAATAAAGGGGCGGGGGCGGCGTGGCTCAGTGGTTGAGCCTCAACTATGAACCGTGAGGTCACCGTTGGATTCCGGGCCGGGGCGCAGCCCCGGGTTGCGGGCTCCATCCCCAGTGGGGGGCGCGCGGGAGGCAGCCGAGCAGTGATTCTCTCTCATCATTGATGTTTCTCTCTCTCCCTCTCCCTTCCTCTCTGAAATCAATAAAAATATATTTTAAAAGAAGGGGGGGATCCCACTACCTGACTTCTGGTCTGATCTCCCCACTAAAGCGCCGCCCCTAGTGAGAGCTGTCACTGCGTCTGCCTGTGAGATGGGCCTTGACTCCCGCCGCCCCGGCTGTCAACCCGGGAGACAAGGCCCGTCGGCCCGACCCTCGGCCCCACCGCGGGCCCGGCGCTTGGCCCGTCGGCGGTATTTACACGAACGAACGACTGAAATTTCTGGTTGGCCCCTCTGGTTTTTCGCCGATTTCAGTCACGTAACGTGTGGTCAATGGGGACGGGCGATGCACCACCACACTGGCTGTTCTGAGGCGAAGCTCAAGTGTGCTTCTGGCAGAATCCCGGGGCCCGGAGCCGGCCTGAGGCCCAGCGCGACCCGGCCGGGCCCACGTCCCGCCTGTCAGAGCAGAGACGAGCTCGCACCTTCCACGGTCCCCACACCAACTTCAACTCTGCGGCGGGCTCC
>NW_005871681.1:162852-164143 GCF_000147115.1 Myotis lucifugus | reverse complement strand
GTTCCGGGGCCGCCGGCCCGACACCCCGCCGAAGGGCCGCAGCCCACCCGGCCGGAGCCGCCATCTTTCCCCCTCGGCCCGACCCAAACGCCACCCGCAGGCAGCGGGGAGCGCGGGCCTCACCTCTCCTCGCAGTCTCTGCACTTCACCTGCAGCGGGACGAGCTGCTGGAACAGAACCTGGCTCATGCTGGACCGCGGTCCCGCCCGCTCCGCGCAGCGGCCACAGGCCCGGGCCCCGGCACCCGCCTCAGCGGCGTCCGGGTGCTGCTAAGGTTTGAGTTTGGCGCCCGACTTCCGCTGAGGGGGCGGAGCAGAGAAATAGGCGGAAGCTGAAGGCGGGTTGGACCTCGCCGGCCACCGTCCTCTTCTTCCGGTCGGGCGGGGGCGGGGCTGGCAGAGCAGTAGTCCCGGCGTCACCAGCGTGGCGGGGCCCGAGGCGGCCATCTTTGATAAGGGCAGAGGTTCCCGCGGGGAGCTGACAACTTTTCCTCCCTCCACTCGCTGCTTTCCTTGAACGATGGCGGCCTCTGCGCCGACTCCGCACGCGACGGGCTTCCCAGCCGAAGGTCGCTGCGGCTACTACGTGGCCAAGAAGAAGAGGTTCTGCAGGATGGTGGCGGCAGCCGGGAGGAGGTTCTGCGGCGAACACGCTGGCGCCGCGGAGGTCTGGTAGCTCCCCGCCCGAAAGTCGGAACCAAGTTTCCCGGCCCCGCCCCTCCCCTCTCGCACCGACTTGAGCTTCGGTCCCCCGGGTTTTCCAGCCTCTTCGGTTCATCCCCGCGGTTCTGGGCCCCCGAGGGGCGACGGGGAGAGGGACTCCCGCGTCGCCGCTTCGCCGCCCCCCGGGGTCTCTCCACGACGCGCGGGGATCCGCACCCCGTTTGTTCTCGTCAGTGCGGCGGAGAGAAGCTCCTTAGAGTGTAACTTGGAAGCAGGTGTTTCTTTACTTTTCGGTGACAGTCGACAGGCAGTGTCATCCTGTGTTGGTTTGGGGTGTGCAGCACCGTGTGGACGAAGGGACCCCCCCCCCCGTGTCCAGTCCTGAAATTAACAGCCCGTGCGGCCACCCGGGCTCACCCCGAGGATGGGACCCCCCCTTCCCCCCCCCCCCAGCTCCTTGAGGGGCAGTTTTATTGTTTTATTTTTCGGTTGCAGGTGACGCTCCATAGCCTGTCAGTTTCCGGTGCACAGCAGTGATAGACAGTCCTGTAACTTAGGGTGCCCGTCTCCCATTGGGAGAGATCAGTAGGGCACGCTATGTTATACAACGGAACTATGCGCTATTCACG
>NW_005871681.1:90563-162582 GCF_000147115.1 Myotis lucifugus | reverse complement strand
TGCATACAAGTTCTGTGGTTAATCACTCTCCCCATCATCTGTACTTCCTAATGGGGGGGGATTTTAAAACATGTCAGAATCCACTCTCCCTTTAAAAATGAGGCTTGGCTCAGTGGATAGAGCGTCGGCCTGTGGACTGAAGGGTCACGGGTTTGATTCCCGTCAAGGGCACAGGCCTGGGTTTCGGGCTCGATCCCCAGTAGGGGCCGTGCAGGAGGCAGCTAATCAATGATTCTCTCTCATCATGGATGTGTCTATCTCTCTCTCCCTCTCCCTTCCTCTCTGAAATCAATAAAAATATATTTAACAAAATAAAAATGAAAACAGGCGGCCATTGTGTTCACTAGTACAGTCCCCCCTATACCTGGACTGTGAGTTGGGGTGTAGATGATAGGAAAATAGGAATGGGAACAGAGGAGGGGGTGCCGGTAGGTTCTGGGTTAAGGAGAAGAGGCAGGTGTCTGCTTCGTGCCTGGGGGCCGCCCAGGACTGGGTGTGTGGTTTTTGTTAGTCCCGGGTTCACCCTTCTAGGCTCCATGCAGCACAGCTCGGCCCCTTCATCCGCCACTGTCCGTGGTGGCCATCGCCCTGCTTCAGACGCTGAATGCCCTGGTACTGGCCCAGAGGGCAGCACACAGGAACCAGCTTACCCTGGTTTGGGGTGGGGCGGCCTGGACTTGGGGTGAGAACTCGGGAGCACACCCACAGGTGTGTGGGCCGGCTTTGAGGGGACCGGCAGACGTCCCTCGATTGAAGAAGGAGATGCGTGGTTTTGTTCTCACTCTGAGACCTCGGACGTGAGCTTAGCCACATGGCTGGAAGGTGACAGCAGACTCAGAATCAGTCTTACCAGCCGATCGGTCAGTCGGTCGGTCGGTATTCCCCGAGAGCCAGCCCCGTGCTACGCAGGTTTTTAGAAACGATTCGCTCACTTCATCTTCCTCCACCTTTGGAGGCAAAATTAATTGTCATGTTTGGGTGGGGGCAGTAGGTCTACCTAAGGTCACAGAGTTAGGAGCTGGAGGAGAACCAGACCTCTGAGTACTGCCTGTCCCCTACAGATCGCGTGGATGTTGCGTGGAGCTGCCATCACGATTAATTTCCTTTGAATTTTCCTAGTGCATATGGTTCAATCCACGTGACTTAGAAACAAATGGTGCGACTCTGCTCGCCTGTAGAATTTAACCATGAGCAAATGGTTAAATGCCTTAGTTCATCGTGTCTAAGACCAAGTCAGGATGTATCCCGAAATCAGTGACATCATAACTTAAATTGGCAGTATTTTTTCTCTCTTAGGGGTGCCTGAGCTGATAGTGGTGTCTTCGTCAGTGCTGGCATAGGTGCAGGTTCACATGCAGGCCTTCTCCATAACCTGTAGGAAGCTGCGGAGCCTCGTCCAAAGCAGTAGTTGCTCATGTGTGCGCACACCAGCCGCACTGGACACTGCAGTGGTTGAACCCTGTGACCTGCTTGTACCAATGTTTCATTCATGGCCACTTAAGGAGTCTCTGCCTTGTTTCGGGAATGCATAAACTTAGGATTGCACTGAAGTCAAAGCTAGTACCTGTAAGCAATGAATTTGATATTTTATTCAAATAAATATATCCTTTTTCTTTACTAGGAAGAAAACGCTCGAAAAAGAATCCTGTGTCCTTTAGATCCGAAACAGTAAGTACGGGGTAGATAAGGGGTTTTTCTGTGCCGGAAACAGTAATTGTCACAAGTCTTACCTTAAATAATTTTCTCTTCAAATGTAGCACAGTCTACGAAGATCAATTAGCAAAGCATTTGAGGAAATGTAACTCAAGAGAGAAGCCAAAACCTGTAAGTAGCTGATCAGTATAACTGAATGGTGACCGTGTGCTGGGTGATGTTTTACAGACTCAGTAGATTACAGATGTGAGCATTTAACTCTCGTCTCCGAGGCTTGAATGCGGTTACTGCATTTGCATGTGTGAAGGCCAGCACTGTATCCGACAGAGTCCTCGTTCAGATAATAGAATTTTATGCAACCAGAGTGTAGTTCAGAGAATAATTTCACAATGTGTTTATTCAAAAATATTTCCTTAGTGTCTCCTAGGGTTATTCCAATTAAATTGATCCCAAGGGGCTTATTTGAAACTGGTAAGCTGTAAAGAACGGGTATCGTAATAAGGTCAACAGAAGGAGTGCACATGTGATAACACACACTTATCTAAAAATTAAAATTAAGCCCAAGAGACCAAGAAAGGCTTCCCAGAGAGAATGATTATCTATTTTCATTAGTATTTTAGGTGGAAGAAATCAGACCTAAACTGTTGTGACATCGGTATCTTACCTCTGGTGTTGGTCATGCTTCCTGTCTGATCAGCAGCCACGGGTATAGTTGATGCTTTGTTTTTGCTTTAACGCCGTGAACAGAACTGACACAGCCCTCAGTCTGTGCTGTAGTGAGGTTAAAACTCTTCATAGAAAATTACTGATGAATTTCTCTAGACGACAGATGTTCACAGAACCACTCACTAGGATAGAAGATCCGTGAACACAGAGGTCCTTGTTCTGTTCTCTCCTGTGGTGAATCCTCAGCACCCAAAGCTAATGAAGGGCCACAGTAGGTGCTCAGTAACTGTAATGAAGGACCATAGTAGGTGCTCAGTGACTTTGTAATGAATGACCACACTAGGTGCTCAGTGGCTGTGTAATGAATGACCACAGTAGGTGCTCAGTAACTGTAATGAATGACCACACTAGGTGCTCTGTAACTGTGTAATGAATGACCACAGTAGGTGCTCAGTAACTGTAATGAATGACCACACTAGGTGCTCTGTAACTGTGTAATGAATGACCACAGTAGGTGCTCAGTAACTGTAATGAATGACCACACTAGGTGCTCTGTAACTGTGTAATGAATGACCACAGTAGGTGCTCAGTAACTGTAATGAATGACCACACTAGGTGCTCAGTAACTGTAATGAATGACCACACTAGGTGCTCTGTAACTATGTAATGAATGACCACACTAGGTGCTCAGTAACGTGTAATGAATGACCACAGTAGGTGCTCTGTAACTGTGTAATGAATGACCACAGTAGGTGCTCAGTAACTGTAATGAATGAATGGGTCGAAGGGAGGCACAGACGGGGAGAAGGGAAGGATCAGTTTTTCAGTTCAGTTTCTGTGAGCTCTTCACAATAACAGTATTTTTATGGTTTTGTTTTGGTTAAGGACTTCTTTATTCAAGATATTAACGCAGGCCTAAAAGACGAAACAGAAATACCTGAACAGTTAGTAAGTACTTGACTTTTTACTTTTAAACAGCATTTATAAGCTGTCTCCACGTTGAATAAGCTGCGTTCCAATTTTTGTTTGGAATAAGTTAATTTTTTAAAATTTAGAATGCATTTTCCTTTAGAATTGATATTCTTAGTGATCAGCTCACCCCTCATTTTTTTGTATGTAGGTTCCAATTTCTTCTCTCCCTGAAGAGCAGTTGGAAATTTTAATTAAGAAGTTGAAAAAAGCAAGTGAGGGTAAGTCTGCCTAAAGTTGTGAGTTCAAGACTTTTAAGAACAGTTAGGTGGTACGTGAACCGGCACCAGTGTGGTTGAAGGGTGTTCCTACCATTGTCCAGAGCCCTGTGGTTTCAGGTTTGGTTGCTTAAGCTCTTGTGCTTACATTTGGCACAGGTTTGAACTCTACACTTAAA
Source organism: Myotis lucifugus (assembly GCF_000147115.1). NCBI lineage: Eukaryota > Metazoa > Chordata > Mammalia > Chiroptera > Vespertilionidae > Myotis > Myotis lucifugus. Next base: position 158,897 of record NW_005871681.1, on the reverse strand, counting down.
GATCAAATTATGTCCCATCCAGCATTGCATGATGCCCTTAATGACCCTAACAATGGTGACTCTGCAACCAAACACCTGAAGCAGCAGGTATGTGTAGGCCACGCTGATCCTGAACACGGCCTCTGGTCTGTCAGAAGCTAACATTCCGTTCCTTCTAAACGTAGCTACTAATGAGCTTCCACTCAGTGTGCCTTTCAGGGACAGAGCCCTTCCCTTCTAATAAGTATGTGTAAACGTCTACTAAAATGTTCGGCCTGACTATGGGTCTGAGTACTGCGTGTTAAATATTTAAAAACAAAGCAAGAGAAAAAAATTTAAAGCCACAGACATCTTCCTTGTGACCATGCCGCCTTCTGTAGACATTACCTTCTGCTATTTTTCCCACTTGAGCCAGATGTGTTTGCTCTCGTTTATAAAATAATCTCGTGAGGTTTGCAGGCTTCTATTTTAGGTAACATTGAGAAATTAAAGTTACTTGGTCCAAGAAGATGCTTTGTTGAGTTTGGAGCAGGAAAGGGGAAATTATCTCACTGGGTTGATATTGCCTTAAAAGATGCCGAAGAAGTTCACTTCATCCTCGTAGAGAAGGTGCCCACGAGGTTCAAGGTGAGCGACCACGGCCACACACTGTGCCCAGATGGGCTTGCACTTCCTCGTAGACCAGAGGCATGTCTCTTAATGAAAGGGGATTTTGCTCTGAATTTTGAAAACAAATAGAACTTGTTTATTTTCATAAAGCTTTTTCTTAAACATAGAAAAGCCATGGTTATAATAATGTTCTGTTTGTGCAGGTAGATGGCAAACACAGAAAGAAAAATTCAGTGTTTCAAAGACTTCAGATCGACATTCAACACCTGTGTTTGAGTGAGTTGCGTAACTTTCCGTTGTCTGCCATAAATCATAGACGTTTCCAACTCGGGTTGCTTGGAAGTCCAGCCATGCATGACACACGTGAGGCGCGAGGGCGAGGCCTGGTCAGGCAGCTGCCACGCTGCTCGCTCACAGCCGCCTATGCTCCTCACCCAGCCGCTGCGTCTTTGAGCCTCATTCCTAAATCACCAAGTGCGAATGTTTCGTTTGAGTCTCTCTCAGCCCTAAAATTCAAAGACTCTGCTTAGTTCTCTGTTTGGGGAGGCACCGTAAGGCCTTATCCCACGAGGGGCTGACTTAGTTCTCCTCTCCTTTTATGTCAGACAGGATTCCCGTGCTGAGCAGGGAGAGGCTGCCTGTGGTTGGAATCGGAAAGCACCTGTGTGGCGCGGCGACAGGTAAGCCCGCACACCCATCACGTCTCAATGCTCTCGAGGTCCTAGCGCATGGCCCCGCCATTTCAGGGGTGTCTCCGTGTTCCCGTCACGTGGTCACAGCTTGGTGGTCTGCACGGGAGCACTGCCCGTAGGAGAGCAGACAGGGCCTCCTGCTCAGCTGCTCATGGCCCCGTGTGAGATCAGATACAGGGCGCTCCTGCTCCCCGTCTTGAATGGTGTGCTTCTCCTCGGTGGCTCTTCCTTCCTGGTTCTCCCTCTGCGTCTTCCCTCGATCTCTCCTTTCAGGACTGGCACCTCCGCCAGCCTACACGGACGCCTGGCCTCTTCATTTCTTTCTTCGGCTTTTCTTGAGGTGGAAACCTCCGTGGCTTGTAAGTGTAGGGAGATGAGTTTGCTCCGTGCGAGGCATTTCCTCAGCCAGGGCAGGAGACCTGAAGTCAGTCCCAGGATTTGGACTGAAAGATTTTGCAAACTAGACCTTAAGCTTCGGACAGTTTTATGGGGAAGTAGACTTTATGCAGAATAAATCATTCAAGAAAGTGAGACGATAGTGAGAAAGGAGCAAATACGAACAAAGCTGACCATTCAGAAGAGAATGATCACTGGTGGGAAGCCAAGCAGGTTGGCTGCTTTTGGTTTGGGGTTTTAGAAGCCATAGTGCTCCCTCGAAGTGAAAGGACTCGTGGGGAAGACGCTGCCCTGGGGCCGTGGTTGTGTTTGCAGATCTGGCGTTACGCTGTCTGGTTGAAACGTACGGTGCCAGGCGTGAGGAGGGGAATGAAGAGCCTTCAGCCAAACGGATAAAGAACAATAAGGCAGACAAAGACCTGGGCGCTGCGGCCGAGGTCGGAGGTGAAGGGCACGTGGCGGAGGAGTGGAGCCCTGTGGCTGGCATTGTGGTCGCGCTGTGCTGTCACCACAGGTGCGATTGGAGACACTATGTGGGCAAAGACTATTTCAGGGCCCGGGGCCTGGGAGCCCTGGAGTTCCACTATTTCCAGCGCATGAGTAGCTGGGCGACGTGTGGGAGGCGGACAGCTGCTCTGGAGGCCTCCAGTGTCCCCAGGACAAGAGATGACGAGAGCGAGGACGGCGAGGAGCATGATGGCGGGGGACACAGAGGCCCTGAGGACCGCGCCGGGACTTTGCCCGGGTAAGTGACGGGGAACTGGACAGCTCTGGGGCGGGACTGTCCATCATCTCTGTTCCCAGACGAATGCTGCCGAAGTTCATTCATGAACATGTGTGTGGCCGTCAGCTCAAAGACTCACGTCTGCACTGTGGTCATAAGCACAGCGTGTCTGGGAAGCATGGGACACAGCGCCCAGGGTCTGGCAGCTCACCGGCGGCTTCCAGTACACAGGAGCCATAAAAGAGCTTGTTGTAAACTGACAAACGTGAGCGTTGCTCTGTGTGTTCTTTGCTGTAGGTTTCTCCCTGCGGAGGAGAAGGAGAGGCTGGGGCGCCTGTGTAAGCTGCTGATTGACCAGGGCCGCCTGGAGTACCTGCAGCGGCGGGGCTTCCGGGCCGCGCTGCAGCGCTACGCCGACCCGGGGGTGTCCCTGGAGAACGTGCTGCTCACGGCCTTACCCGCGCAGGCTCCGCCAGCAGACGCGACTGCTTGACGGAGAAGAAACTGAACACCATCTGTCTTCCACCAAAAAACAAGGCCTTCTACATTGTATTTTTATATTCACAAAAATATCATTTATAGCAGGTAATGCGAACTTTAAAAAAACGTTGTGCCTCATTGAACTTTGGTACTAGCTTTGTTTTTTACTTGAGAAGAGTCCAGGCTTGAGAGAATTTACCAAAGTCACTTCAGCAGGCACCTGGGTCCCGTCAGCCGTCGGGGTCTGTAGAGGCGGGGGGCGTGGTCGCACAGTCGGCTGCGGCATCTGAAACACACAACAGGTCGCCATGGGACTAGCACAGTCACTTTCTAGGTACATGAATTTTGGAATTCATTGTCCCTTGGTTTTATTTAGTCCTTTTTATTTCTCAAGTTCAAGGCGTAATAATCAGTTGTCAGTTTCTAACGGGGCAGCCTGCGCATTGGCTTCTGTGTGGGTTTTCCTTTCCAAGCAGATCTGGAAAGAATAGTCAGTTTGCTTTTTTCCTTTGCAAACAGATCCAGAGCTATTCACAATCAACCAATAAATTCACCTTCAGATTTCCAGGGTCAGATCTGCGTTTATATATTCTCAGAATTTGTCCAAGCAAACTCCAAAACCGAAGCGATGTTTTCCAGGGGAAGAAAAAACTATTTCGTTCTATTGGGTATTATACAGTTAGAACTTCCAAAAAGACACTGAGAAGCCCACTTCACAAATTAAGTCGAAATTTGCAAATAACTTCTGAAGTTAATTATCTCACTTCTCTTAACAGGCTACTTGTACATGTATAAATACAAATATAAGTGTGTTCTCTCTTGTTTGGGAAAAGAATTTGGAATGTAGTGAAAATTAGGTAGTGAAACCAGACACCTCACACTGATGCCTCAGTTACCTCGTAAAGAGTTTCTATGCACAGCAATATTAAACCAGTCACATGGCGAGACTGGGATTTTCCACATCGCATCCTTGAGTGATTCTGCCTTTATTTGTAAACAGATGTGTTAATCATTGGTACGTTTGCCAAGACAAAGATTCAGAATTACTAGTTTTGGATTAATGATACTCTTAGGAAACTTTTTTATAGGTCTGTGGTTACATGAATTGTAAATGAAACAGCGTATTTTTAATTCCTGACTTTTCTATTTTAGTTTAATCTCATGTTTTGTGAAACTGCGTGGGTTCAAATCCCAAGCCTACCACCTCTCGGCTGTGTGACCTTGGGCAAGCTACCTAATCTCTTTGTGCCTCAATTTCCTCTTAAAATGGGGGTGACGACAATAATAAAGCCTACCTCGCAAGGTTGTTGTGAACATCAGATGAGATTATGAATGTAAAATGCTTAGAATAGTCGGAGCACAGAGTAAGTACTCAATGAATACTAACTGTTATAAATAGTGCTAGTTCATGAATCTCATCATTTTAATAAATAATAAGCAGACTTGGTTGTATTGACTGTTTAAGTTAAAATCTTTTTCTCTTGTTATAAGTTGTATGCAAAATATTATTAAAGTAAGGTAGTTTGATTCTATTTTAAGTGAGTTACTCATGTGCCCCCCCATTCAAGGAAATATAAATGAAGATAATACATCCTATATAATAAGAGAGGAATATGCTAATTAGCCATTATGCCCTGAGGCATAACGACCAAGCACATCACGACCAGATCATGGATCAGCAGGAGGGTGGGCCAGCGAGGTACAAGTGGGTGCAGAGAGCTACAGGAGGGGGCAGGGCAGCAAGCCAGGAGGGGGGTGCAAGGGGGAGGGGGGAGCTACAGTAGGGCGGCAGTGAGCTACTGGCGTACAGATTCATGCGCAGGGCTACTAGTCATTCAGTAATTAACCTGATACACTGGGTCAGACGATGCTCATTTACGTCACACCATCCGTTTTGTACCATTCAACACCTCATGCCCAGAAATAAGTGATTATGCTATAGGAGGCACAATCACTTGTTTCATAAAACATTTACACACACACGAGAATCACCGACACAGTCTTGTGGTCCATTTACATTTCCGACACGGGTACCTAGTTCTCTATGGGAAGTAACGATTGCCCTTCAGCATGCCAGCCGTAGGCCAATCGCAGCTTTCCCCCACCCTGTTCATTGCCCTTAGCATCCTGACCGACATGTGGGACGTGCCCCTAGCTGCTCCTCACCTGCGGAACCTGCAGGTTCAGCTGGTGGATGTTCCTCTCCCATAGATGCTTCTCTCCCTCTGCCTTCCTCTTGCTCTAAAATCAATAAAAACATGTTTTAAAAAGATAGAAGAAATCCACAAAGGAGTTCATGAACGTAAGCACTCCTCCACCAGAAGGAATACGGAACCTGCGTGAAGCACCAGTCGCATACCTGCTTGTCTCCGGGACTCCTGGATGTAGGTGCGCATGAACTGGAGGCCGAATAATTCCTGCTTCTCCTCCTCCTCGGTGCTCTCAGGGGCGGGAAGGGTCACTTCCAGTCTCAGCGGGTTGTCTCTGAAGTTGACAAACCTAGCAGAGTGCCAGAAACCAGGGCTTATAGGTGCCGTGGGAGTGTGCACTTCCCTGGAGACATAGCAACGATGATAGTATAAGCCAGCGGTTGCCAGCCTTTCGGACCTCCTGGACCCCCAGTGGTCCACGGACCACCGCTTGGCGACCGCTGTTCTAAACAACTCATTCTAGCTGGTCCCAATGACTGAGCATCTTGGTGAGATGTGACATAGCCCAAGAATCTCTACGTTTCTTTCTTGAAGAAAAAAATACTACTTATTTCCAGAGCTCGTAAAAGTAACTGCTAGTCCTGACGAGTGTGACTCGGTTGGGCGACCTTCAGTGCACTTCAGTGCAGGAAAGGTCACGGGTTCGATTGGTCAGGGCTCATGTCCAGAGTGAGGACTCCTCCCAGTAGAGGGCGTGCAGGAGGCAGCTGATGGATGTTTCTCTCATCAATCTTTCTCTCTTCTTTCCCTCTCCCTCTCTAAGATCAATAAAAACATTTTAAAATAAATAAAAGCAAGCAACTGTTAGCAGCACGGATTTAATGTGGAGCAGTGGGACTTCCCAGGGCATTGCTAATGCATCTCAAACACACAGAGGCTCCTCAACCTGACAATGGGGTTATGTCCCGACAGACCCACTGTAACTTGAAAGTCAGCCGAAAATGCATGTAATTCCCCGAAGCTACTGCACAGGATAGCTTCACCTGGCCTACCTGACACATGCTCAGAACACTCCCATTCGCCTGCACTTGAGCCAGGCCATCTAACAGAAAGCCTGCTTTATCTGTACAATGAACGCAATAAACTTAATATGCGTATTTTATAGACTTGCTTGTGTCTTTTTATCACCGTAACTTCACCATCTGGAACAGACCTTGGTAGTCACTGCACAAGTGAATGAATGAATGAATGAATGGTTTTGTTACAGACGTGGGATTTGGCATGAATTCTCATGTCTTATGTTCACTGCCAAGAAGTTAAATTTTGGGAGGAAGATACCAAAGGAGTTTTAATAGTAATGAACTTAGGCAATTTCATGAAAACGTCACCAACAGAGGGCATTCCTTGCCTGGCCGCGTGCTCAGTGGTTGAGCATTGACCCGGAACCAAGAGATCTTGGTTCAATTCCGGGTCAGGGCACATGCCTGGGTTGTGGGCTTGCTCCCCAGAATGGGGCGTGCAGGAGGCAGCCGATTGATGATGTTTCTCATCGATGTTACTCTCTCTCCCTCTTCCTTCCTCTCTCTTTAAAAGTCAATAAAACATATTAAAAAATATAGGGCATTCCTTGATGCTGATAAATCCCAGCACGGCTTTAGTCTTATGGACTCGGTATTATATGCATCCGATTGGTAAATTAGAGTTTCAAAGTGGGACACGTCTTTGAAATGCGTGTACTCATCTGAAGGAGAACTCGGATGTGTAGTGACTCCTCTGTGTGGCTGTGTTCCGCAGCCGGAAGGAGCGTGCCAGTCTGGTGTGGAGAACCCGTACCTCAGGCTGGGCATCTCGCCCATGCACGCCGGGATGTCTTGCAGTTTGTTGTTGCAGAGAACGAGCGTGCCCAGGTTTTTCAAGCTGCTGATGGACTCGGGCAAGCAGGCGATTTCATTCCGCTGCAGCCACAACGTGTGCAGACTCTGCATCCTGAAGAATTAAGAGGTTTCTGCGATGAGTCCATCACACACAATATAGACACCCTGGTTCTTAGGAACTTAACAAAGAAATGTCACCTTCGGTAGCATCTCTGCTAGCCAGCATACCTATTGAGTGAACTCACCTCCCCTCACCTGCTTATAAGGGAACGGCATTGGGGAGTTCATCCCTACGGGGCAGCGTCATGGTGCAGAAGTGGAAATGAGATCAGTGTATTCTAGACTTCTTCACTGCTCTCATAGAATTTCTTAAAGAAGGGCTGCTGTAAATGGGATCGAATCCGAATCAGCAAAAATCGGAAATTACTAATGTGCTCAGCAGGCAAAGGAAGTGTGCATGTGGTTAACACCATAGACTCTGGGGGCAGGCGGCCTGGGTTCAAGTCCCGGATCACACACGTACTGTGACCTTGAGCAGTCCGGCTTCCTCGTCCACTCCTAAAGTGCACAGAAGTGTGTGGCATGCACCACACAATGTTGTCACCATTGCGGCATGTTCTCGTCACATTGCTATTTTACTTTCTTTTCTTTTTTTGGAGTAAATGAAACTCTTCTATTAAATGGTAGCACAGTTAGAACTAGATGTATCTACTGTGCCTATGCTTGGGGTCCCCTTCATTTTATTTGTTATTTCTTATCCTAGGTTACTTCATCACGCCCATTGGTAGCATTAAAAGTTGTTTGCTTGCCTGGTCGGTGTGGCTCAGTGGTTGAGCATCGACCTATGAACCAGGAGGTCACTGATCAATGCCCGGTCAGGGCACATGCCCAGGTTTTCTGATCAATGCCCGGTCAGGGCGTGCAGGAGGCAGCCGATCCGTGACTCTCTCTCCTCACTGATGTTTCTCTCTCTCTCCCCCTCCTTCCTCCCTGAACTCAGTGTGGAGTAGAAGCTGTTTGCCTTACCTCTCTATGGCATCGGGGAGCTGCTCGAGTTGGTTGCTCCCCAGGTCCAGCCACTCGAGGGCGGGCATGCTCAGCACGGCGGCGGGGATGGCGGTGAAGCTGTTCATGCTCAGGTCCAGGTGGGTGAGCTTCGTCAGGCGGCCGAGCTGAGGAGGCAAGCGAGGGTCCCAAAATGAAGGAACGAGCTGGACACGCCCCTGGCGAGGGAGCTCCGTTACAGCGAGGAAAGCTCCCGTAGGCGTGGGCTCGATGTCCTCATCGTGGAAATCAAAGGAAACCTAAGTGACCTCCAGCATGAAGCGCTCTCCCACGGAAGCTCATCTACTCCCAGGAAAGTCTCCCCCGAAGAGACCCAGTCCCAGGCCTCGCAGACCTGCCGGGAGGGACTTCTTTCCTTTCTCACAGTAAACATGCTTTCCTTTCGTCCAGGAGCGGAGATTGGTAGGGAAAAGCTCATATTCAAAATTATCTTTAATGGGACCCTCTTCTCTGTGCCGATGCTCTACATATGGTACCTCAGGCATAGAATTTACCGTTTAGTCATTCCACATTTTTATTTATTTATTTTTAAAAATATTTTTATAGATTTCAGAGAGGAAGGGAGAGGAGAGAGAAATAGAAACATCAATGATGAGAGAGAATCATGGATCAGCTGCCTCCTGCACGCCCCTCACCGGGTATCGAGCCTGCAACCCGGGCCTGTGCCCTGCCTGGGAATCGAACCAAGACCTCCTGGTTCATGGGTCGACGCTCAACCACTGAGCCACTCCAACCAGGCAAGCAAACAACTTGTAATGCTACCAACAGGCGTGAAGTCCTCTAGGATAAGAAATGTTCCATTAGTAATGGGTGTTTCTCCAGCTTTCAAGTTTAAGCCATGAATAAAACACTTCATCAAAATCTGTCATCAGACTTTTACGATTTTAAACGGCTCAGAACAGAGTATAAAGAAATTGTTTTTACATCAGCATAAATATGTTTGTGTTACCTGGCGGGTGTGGCTCGGTGGTTGAGTGTCAACCTATGAACCAGGAGGTCAGGGTTCGATTCCTGGTCAGGGCACATGTCTGAGTTGCAGGCTCGATCCTCAGTAGGGGGTATGCAGGAGGCAGCCAATCAGTGATTCTCTCTCATCATTGATGTTTCTCTCTCTCTCTTCCTCTCTGAAATAAATAAAAAAATATTTTTAAAAGCAATCTGGGCACTCTATAACAACCACCTAGTTACCAAAGAGTTTTTTCTATCAACACATTGTGCTTCATGATGACGATTCATTCATTCGACACACATTTATTATGTACCTGGGTTGCGGGCACATCCCCAGTAGGGGTGTGCAGGAGGCAGCTGGTCGATGTTTCTGGCCTTCAATGGATCGCAGCCTGGTCAATGAAGGATGTCAGCACTGTGACAATAACAGAAGCATCTTATGCTAAGCGGAGGTTTCTCTTGTTTAAACAATGCCTCTTACTTAAAATAACAGGAAACGGCTTTCACTACATATTTCCTGGAAGAAAATGGGTAGTGTTTCTTTACTAGTGCTGCTTTGAACGATCCTACCACTGAGAGAAGCAAGCCACTAGCAGACGGGCACCGGCGTCGCCGGCACTCTCCCTGACCTCGGGAGGAAGCTCGCAGATGTCTCTGTTGACAGCCAGTTCCAGTTTCTCCAAGCTGGCGCAGTTACTCAGCTCCGGGGGGACCGTCTTGATCTTGTTGTAACTAAGAGTCAGCTCCTGCAGTCTAGTAAGCAGCCCTACGAAAACAGTGCACAGTGAGACCAGGTGGGTGGACAATGTTTCGTTGGGAAGTATTACACATTAAGAGCTTGCCAGGCCCGGCCGGTGTGGCTCAGTGTTGAGCGTCGACCTATGAACCAGGAGGTCACGGTTCAATTCCCGGTCAGGGCACATGCCCAGGTTGCGGGCTTGATCCCCAGTGGGGGGCGTGCAGGAGGCAGCCGATCCATGATTCTCTCTCATCATTAATGTTTCTATCTCCCTCTTCCTTCCTCTCTGAAATAAACAAAAACATAATTAAAAAAAAAGAACTTGCCAGTTTTATGTTGATATATTCACAGTTGACAAGTTGTTAACTTTTCCCAGATAAGGGGCTGGTGTACCAGTGCTTCAGGCAAAAACACATTTTTTTCATCCCGTTTTATCTATACTATATCCTGACCGATTTTCACTTTGGGGATTTCCTTTCTCCTTTAAGTGATCTTTCTTTTTTTTTTAAAAAAAATGTATTTTTATTGATTTCAGAGAGGAAAGGAGAGGGAAAGATAGAAACATCATTGATGAGAGAGAATCATGGATAGGCTGCTTCCTGCACGACCCCTAATGGGGATCAAGCCTGCGACCCAGGCATGTGCCCTTGACCAGAATCAAACCCGGGACCCTTTAATCCACAGGCTGACACTCTATCCACTGAGCCAAACTGGCTAGGGCTAAGTGATCTTTCTAATTTCCTTTCTTCCCTTCACACTCTCCCCTTCGAGGAGGAATTACTGAATCAAAAATATTGGTTTTAGAATCTATACAATTACATTTCTGAAGAGACTTTTCTGCATGGATCTCTCCTCCTGAATCACCTCAGTAAACCCAGGACCGTGGATCCCCCCAGAACATCGATGTAGATCAGATGTTTAAAATTTTCTCAAGACTCAGGGCTATGGAATGATGAGATCTTTATTCTATGTATCAAACAAAAAACCGGTTTTATTTTTAATGTATGATTTTTTATTTCAGAGGGAGAGAAACGTTGATTTGTTGGCCCATTTATCTATGCACTCATTCAGGGATCAAACCCGCAACCTTGGCGTATCAGGATGATGCTCTAACCAACTGAGCTACCCGGCCGCGGGCCTCAAACAAAAATCCAATGAAAAGCACACCTGCGGGTGGATAAGACAGCACGGGGATAAAAGCAGTTCCTTACCTATCCCTCGGGGTATCTCTGAAATCGTGTTTCGAGATAAATCTAACACAATGAGGTTCTGGAATCTTCCGATGAACTCAGGGATTTTCAACAAACCAGTTCTGTGTAGCTGCCACTCCTGTAGCTGATTCAGTTTCAGGAGAGAAGAAGGAAGGGTCTGAGTCGAGAGAAAGGAAAGACAGGATGTTACTTCCATCACTCCGTGTCCTGCCGCACGGAAGTGGGGTCGTAGAGGAATTGTTGCATCTGTGAAAGAACCTTGGAAAGTGGGTGATCTTTCCAGTGCTTTATGTTACTCACTTTTGGGGGGCTGTGTGTGTGCCTGTGAGTATATATGAGAGTCGGTGGACCTGATAGCAATAATATCTATTTCCATTTTGTGAAGTTTTAACTGAGTTATTTGCTTCAGAAACGCTATGTGATTTTCATTAGGCAGATGGTCATCCTTTATTTTTTTAAAAATGAGAAATAACTTCTGAAAAGGATTAGAAGAAGAAATACTACAAATGATTTAAGTTTACGCAGAGTAGAAGCAAATTGAGTTTTTGCAGACACACACACACAAAAACTATGACATTATATTTCTTTTCAGCTGTTCATTCCTTTGGGCATGTTATTAAAATTAGAATTTTTAAACTAATTCCAGTCTTAATGACACAGTGTCAGAATCATCCTCCTGCGAAAAGCAGAATGTGGACAAACCACCGAGCATTACCTGCCACGCTTACCTTCCACTCCTCCTGCTCTATCTTCAAAATAACTCTGCCATTTTCCCTGGTGACCTTTTCCTTCAGCCTCGTCAAGGTGACCCGCTCCTCCCAGATCCGCACGAGCCTGGGAGACAGGGAGTCCCTTAGCTCACAGGCCAGGACAGAGGCCACACTCACCTTCCTATTCAACTGGGCAGAGCAGACACGACACTGGGTGTGAGCCAGAGCATTCACTTTTCTATCAAGGAGGGCCCTTCAAAAACAACTGATCAGCAGTGTCTGGAGAGCAAACAAGAACTTATTTTGTAAGGATGTTAAATATGATCAGTATCACAAATGCTTTGTTTTTACGTCTTTGAAAAGTATCGTAACTCCCCATGAATTTGTTCTAGCGGCTTTATGGAGACATAGCTTAGTGCCATAAACCGAACCCTTTTACAGTGCAACTTGGCGGTTTGGGTATATGCACAGAGCTGTGCAACCATCTAATCCAAAACCGAAGCATCATCAGAGAATGGAGGTTTAAAACATTTGAATATTTCCTTGTCAAAATCTCTTGACATCTGGGAGGTAAGATATATTCTTAACAGTTTTGCCTATTAACTGATCTTCAGCAAGGGTTTTATTTTAATGCACAGAAACCCAAATATCTCTAAAAGTGTAATGTTTGCTGTTTGTGTTTGTAAAATATTTCTGTAGAGTCTGTATATTTTCATCTGCGACTTGCCTAAGATTTAACTAATCAGCTAACAAGGGAATGTCGGTGTGTGTGGCCTTCTAGACTGAACAGCTGAGCTCCCGATTGACAATGAAAGTGTTTTAAGATTAAAATTAAGAGAAGATTACATTTTGCAAATTCCAAGTAAAGATTCTAGCTAGAACTAAAAACTAATTTTGGTCTAGGTGTGAAAAAAAGATAGGCATTTCCCCTAAGTTTATCAAATGGTATCTGATTTCTTTTCCCCTAAAGATGGTCAGAAACCTCTAATATGGCATATAGTAATTATATCTGTTAGCGTAAGTGTTGTCTCTAACTCCTGGGCAGAATCTGGGGGTGGTTTATCCTTAGCGCCCCCTGGTGCTCAGGCCAGGTGAAGGTCAGTTTGGTGCATGCATGAATGAATGTCTCCAGGGGCTGACCTAAGTAAATCCAGAGAGGAGTCTAGACGTAACCTTAGTGATGGAGGAGGAGTGTGTAACAACTTTTAGAATTTACATTTGACGAACATAGTCCTCCCTCCCCATCACAATCTAGTCATGAAGCTGAAAAAGAAGACACGGCAGGGGAAAACACTAGTAATTCACACTCCTTACTCTTGCACAGAGAGAACTCAGAGCTGCTGCAATAAATGATTCTTGACGAGACCCAGGTCATAGGTGAAATTCAAGAGTTTAAACCACGCCATGATGCCTGGCCACTGTTTTAAAAACGAGTAGGATTTATTACGAGTGCGGTAAAGTCAACTTGATCAGAAGTGTGTACTCTAAACAAGGGGTTTGTTTCATCAGAGTAGCTCCCTAGACAAAGCCAACCTAGGGAAGTGGGAGACCTGGGGTCGAGGTAATGCACAGGGCGTCGGACTGCGTGAGTGTGAATACCGGTTCCACACTTGTTAGCAACGTGATCTTTGACAAGGGACTGAGGCCTGTCCCTTGGGTTTCCCATCTTGAAAACGGAGAAAATAATAGGACCCATGGGTGACAGCGACTGCTTATCGTCCCCAGTATCCGTTACCCTCTTCTTCCTCAGTAACAGATCCTCTAAATGTAAGTGGGCACAGATGTCATTGGGCCATCCCCCCTTGCAGCCAGATACGCGTCATGGGAAGCCTTGGCCCATGGGATGCTGGCTGGAGCAGGGAGTGCATTTGCCCGCTGGCCGGAGTCCAATCCCCTGGCTGCAGTTGGTGTTTCTATTTGGGGCCTTGGGGTGACTGCAGGAATGAAAGCCACGCACAGTTGAGCAACAAGGTAGACGCCGGAGATGTGACTCAGTGGCTGCTCTTCCAGCCCTGGGCCCCTTCACCCGGAAAGTGGACATTCTGGTTTAAGGCACTAGGATGCCGGTTTTCTCCTCAGAGGAGGCTGTGTTTCAGCACGTTGAGAGGATCACATGAGGTGGTGCAAATACACAGTTCACAGCGTACCTAGTAAGCAGTGGGTGCACAGCGAGGGCTGCCAGCCTCATCACTGTCAGCAGCATCGTTATCTCTCCTGGCTTTGGTTGGGAGAATGGCCCCTCCCCAGGCTTTTAGGGACAGTTATCTGACACCTGTAGTTGCTTATCAATAATCTTTTCCTCCTCTTCTTTGCCGGGAGAATACCTGTTATTTTCAACCGTCTACACTTCCCCCAAGTAACCCGGGTATACCAGTAAGCCCTAATTTGTCTGAATCAATCATACAATCCCATTTCCGAGAAGGTAACTGGATGAGGGGTGTACACATAACCCAATTCTGGCCAATAAAGAAATAGAAATACTTTCTATTCTTCCCTTCTCTTCTCTGGTGCCTGGCTCTGAGGCCTGGGGGTGTAGTCATCCTGTGACATTTCGGGGAGCTCAGCGGAGATGGGCAGTGGAAGGTGACAAGAGAAGCTGACTCTACAAGGCTGTTGGCGTTTTGCAAGTGCCTCATCTCGGGACTTTCTTCCCGCTTAGCCATTTTCGGTTGCATTTTCTGTTATTTTCTAACTAACACAAGACCGTGTAATGCTTAGAAAGAGAACTGAGGAGTGGAGCTATGGGGAATCAGTGAGGAAAAGGGCTCTTCTTGCAAGAATAGCAGAGCACCGGAGACATTCAGTGGGGAAAGCAGGCAGATACCAAGAAGGCAGATGAGAACCAAACGACTTAAATATAGCCAAATCTAGGAGTCAGGGGATTCTTGGAGGCCCTGGCTGGAGCTCACTGCTATTGAAATAGGTGAGAGTCTACAGAGCCTTCTGCCAGATGTTGTTTTATTTCTTAAAATATATTTTCATTGATTTCAGAGAGGAAGGGAGAGGGAGAGAAAGAGAGAAACAGCTCTCATCATGATGAGAAGGTCATTGATCGGCTGCCTCCTGCACGCCCCACCCTGGGGATCCAGCCCTCAACCTAAGCATATGCCCTGACGGGGAATCAAACCGTGACCTGCTGGTTCATAGATCAACACCCAACCACTGAGCCCCGCTGGCCAGGCCAGATGTTGCTTTAGACCCTAGGGGATATGGTGTTGAGCAAATAATCACTGACAAGTAGACTAAATGGTACTCATCAAACTTTGGTGAATGTTGAGCAGAGTCCTCTGGGGACCCAGGAGAACTAGGGTTCTCACAGAGAGACTTTGTGTTTTCCGAGCCCCCGTCACACGGCCACTCTTGATTGAGTTGGGTGTCTGCTTTGGGTATGTGTTGAGGTTTCAATAAATAAACATCTCTATCAAATTCAATACTAAGGCCTGTAACAAATGCTCTTTCCTATAAGAATGCCATGAATTTCTGCTCATTCAAAAGAATAAAGGAAGTATAGCCTACTTCTGTTTAAACTCCTTCTCTCGCTTCAGGTCTTCAGTGAGTATCTGTATCCTCTTCTCCCACACTTCCTTCACGGCGTTGACAGCCCCGGCGCAAACCCCGTTCCCTGACATGGTTTCTCCACATTGTCGCAGAGTCCCCAGCTTCCTTAGGTTTAAATAGCGGGATCACAGGTGTGTCTCAGAAGGGACCTAATTGGACCAGAGGAGGAAAGAAATGCATTTCAGAATGCTCACTGAGTACATCGTGATCAAATAGCTTATATATATAGTTAAATATATTTTTTATTGATCTCAGAGAGGAAGGGAGAGGGAGAGAGAGAGAGAGAGAGAGAGAGAGAGAGAGAGAGAGAGAGAGAGAGAAATATCAATGATGAGAGAGAATCATTGATAGGCTGCCTCCTGTATGCCCCCTACCAGGGATGAAGCCTGCAACCCAGGCATGTGCCCTTGACTGGAATCGAACCCGGGACCCTTCACTTTGCCGGCCGACTCTCTATCCACTGAGCCAAACCAGCTAGGGCTGCTTTTCATTATTAATTGCCTCTACATTATTGATTTCTTTAAAGGAGAAGTATGCAGTATGTGTGGTAAGAGAGACCAAGACAGACAAATAATTGATAACTAATTGCCAATATGCAGAAAACCCTAAGGAGAGGGTCCCTGTTTCTAAGCAGCGCCCGCAGAACCCACACAGGGAGCTTGCGGAATCTTGTGCCATTTAGAAACCTTGGGATACAAATGCTTAGAATCCCACCACCCAGCTGTGTCACAGTCAACCTGCAAGTTGTCTCAGAGGTGAGCCAGTCCGAAGTATTTGCCTATCAGACAACAAAGTATTTATTAAAATCCCAAGTATCTACATGTAAATGTGCGTTTTACTAGACTTGCATGGGCTCATTCATTTCCTCATCTGGTTATCCCCTGACAGGCCAGCGTGGTGCCTGGCCGGAGGCGAGGACAGCAGTGCCGAGACCGGGAAACTCAGCTTCCCAAAGTCAAAAGGAAAGAAATACAACCTCAAAGCAAACGCTCCTGAACCCTCCAGAGAAGGACAATCACACGAGTGACCAGGAACCCCCAGAGTCGTTTAGATCCAATATCAAGTTCAGTTGTACATTCTGGCCAATACAGACACGGTAAAGGCACCATCAGCAGCAGCAACCTATCTATATGTGAAGGAGGAGAAAAAACATTTTTTAAAGAAGACTTACCATCATCGGTGGCGACAGACGCTGACATGCCCACGCTAGCCGCGATCAGCTGAGGGTATGGCAAGGGGACCGTCTCCAGCGTGGCCCTGAGTGAGTGAACCCTGGGTCAGACTGTCACCGAGTGAGAGGCAATGTCAGCCGAGTTCTAAATTTAGTTCACGGGCAAAGCTGAGAATAGCAGGGACCACGTGGAGCTTCTGAAGCATCAGCAGGTGCTGATGTGAGTGCATTCCCACCACGGCAGGACGCCGTGGGCATCACCGAGCAGCAGGCCTGCCTCCTCCTGCGCTCCTGAGAAAGAGTGTCTGCTGAGAGTCCTTCCGCTTTTCGTGACTTCCACCTTGTCAGTATTTAATGAAATTTTAAATACATATATTTTTACTGATTTCAGAGAGGAAGGGAGAGGGAGAGAGAGAAACATCAGTGATGAGAGAGAATTATCAATCGGCTGCCTCCTGCACGCCCCCAACTGGGGATGGAGCCTGCAACCCAGGCATGTGCCCTTGACTGGAGTCAAACCCGGGACCCTTCAGTCTGCAGGCTGACGCTCTATCCACTGAGCCAAACCGGCTAGGGCTAATATAATTAATATATATGTGTTTATTGATTTCAGAGAGGAAGGGAGAAGGAGAGAGAGATAGAAACATCAATGATGAGAAAGAATCATGGACCACCTGCCTCCAGCACCCCCCACTCTGGGGATGGAGTTCACAACCCGGGCCTGTGCCCCGACCGGGAATGGAACTGTGACCTCCTGGTTCATAGGTCGACGCTCAACCCCGAGCCACGCCGGCCGAGTGATAACGCTGTTCTTCAGAATCTATCTGCGCAGTCTCTTCTGCAAAACCTTTCCTCATTTTCCTTTGCCTCTGACCTCCCTCCAACCTCTTATCTAGTCACCACTTCGGACCCACCTCAGCCATCCTCAGCCTCCGAGACCAGCCAACCCCGTTTTCTGACCTTAACTCCTTATTGCCCAGCAACCGTGAACTCCCAAATTCATCAGAATTATTCCCCGAGGTGGAGGCCCCGTCAGCTGCCTGCCACCCGCCTCTGCGGCCTCCACACCCACCTCTCTCTGGGCTTCTGTTTCCACCGCCAGGATATGGCTTTGGGGGGCGCGGGCTGTTTCTTCCGAGAATCGAGAGTCGAGGAGAGGCCCAGGGCTCCCAGCGTCCCTTACAGATGCAAAACCAGCGTGGCGGCCGCTTCTCTTCCGGGACGCGCCACAGCCTCCCGAGGTGAGTGGGTGACACTAGGACGCCTGGAAGCCGCGGGGCCTTGGAGAGGAGCCTGACCAGGCCCCTGTGGACCCGCAGCCCTGGCGCTGCCCCCAGACCCTCAGGCTGTGCCTCCCTGCAGAACCACTTCCGGGGCGGAGGTGACACTCATCAGGAAGGTGGGCGGCACCTGGCTCACCTCCCAGGCGGCCCCAGGCTGGGCTTGGCGAGCGGCTCTTCCTCTCTTCCTCTGGCTCCGTGGTTGAGCGTTGACCTAGGAACCAGGAGGTCACGGTTCTGTTCCAGTCAAGGGCACATGCCCAGGTTGTGGGCTCCATCCCCAGTGGGGGGCGTGCAGGAGGCCTCTGCTCCCGAGGTTGGCACTCTGGCTGCATTTTTTCAGGAAATTAAGTCCCCAGGTTTTTCCAGCTGGTTGCACCCTTGTGACTCCCGTACAGACTTTACAGCCTTGATCCATGATTCTCTCTCATCATTGATGTTCTATCTCTCTCTCCCTCTCCCTTCCTCTCTGACATCAATAACAAAATTTATACACACACACACACATACTCAGTATAATATTTTTAAGAAATGGGAATGCCTTGCACTTACATATCCATGTTTCTAATATTCACCAGCTTATGAGGGGAACGAGTGCCATAAGTGACTGGCGGTTTGAAAAAATCAGGCCCCTCTGTGACCGTTTGTCCTGCGCTGTCCGAGCAGCACTGGAGCCGAGCGGCCCTTCTAGTCCTGCGCCAGGGACACAGGGGCCACGGCCGGGTCACGTGCCATCGGAAGCCCCTGGTCCGCAGCCTTGAGAGTGTGGTGCCCGGCCCGGGCCTGCTCCCGGTCCCCCTGGAACAGCTAATGTCCCCAATCGCCTGATTTACATGCGTCCCTGCAGGTGGACTTAACTGGGTCGCACCTGCCATCCGCGTCACTCGCCTCTACTCCCGCGGTTGGCACTCTGGCTGCATTTTTCCAGGAAATTAAATCGCTAGGTTTTTCCAGCTGGTTGCACTCTTGTGACTCCCCTACAGACTTTACAGCCTTGATTTTTTTTTAATGTTCTTTTTAAATCACATTTTCCGAACTACTATCCCGAGTAGGACTTCCCTCTCCGTGTGTTTAGAACCGTTTCCCCGTATGTGGAGCATACTCAGGACCTTCTTGCAGGAAACTCCGTGTGAAGCAGAGGTGAAGGGTGCTGCCTCCTCCGCAGGCTGAGACGAGGGTGACCCTTCTTGGACTGTCCCGACTCTCCCCAGATCTAACTAAATCCTGCCCCGCTTGCATCGCTCTGCTGGCTGTCAGGCCGCCCGCAGCCGCCCCACGCCCTGCCTGCTGACACGCCTCGTGGTGCTGAGGAGCAGCCGAGGGAGGGAGGGAAGGCCTCTTGAACAGCTGCAGTTGTGCTCGTCACGCATCTGATGTGTCTGTGGCTCTGGTCTGGGCCGTCTCCAGCGTCCCCTGCTCAGCGAGGGCGAGTGGCCTGCCTTCTCCCCCGGGGCCACCAGCATGTGCGTCGGCGTGTGGCCAGGCCCTGTGCTCGGTCCTGGGGCTGCCTCGCCTCGGGATCGATCCATCTCCGCTGCATTCTGAGCTGGCAGACCTCCAGGCGTGTGTTCCCTTAGATCGGCGGTTCTCAACCTGTGGGACGCCAACCTGTGGGTCGAGACCCCTTTGGGGGTCGAACGACCCTTTCACAGGGGTCGCCTAAGACCATCGGAAAACACATATACAATTACATATTGTTTTTGTGATTAATCACTATGCTTTAATTATTTCAATGTGTACCAATGAAAATACATCCTGTATATCAGATATTTACATGATGATTCATAACAGTAGCAAAATTACAGTTATGAAGTAGCAATGAAAATAATTTTATGGTTGGGGGTCACAACATGAGGAACTGTATTGAAGGGTCGCGGCATTAGGAAGGTTGAGAACCGCTGCCTTAGATGGTGGTGCGTCCGATAACGTAAACAAGCCCTCTGGTCACTTCGATGGGCGAAGGAGAACATGAGCCATGTCAGGTTCGGCACCAACTATTCAGAGTTGGCTGCCCGCTTTGTCCTCAGCCGTCAGCACAGAGGCCCACTCTGGCTTCTCCCCTTAATGCCAACCTCTAGGAATACAGCAGAGCCTTGGGGCCCACCGCCCACCCGATGCTGCTCCTGGCCTGGTATACAGTAGCCGTGTAATATTGAAATGTATAATAGACACACACGATAGAATACTTTGCAGCCATTTAAATGTATGATAATGTAGAAGTGTTTATTGACATCTAAAGTTACCTATATGTTAAATTAAAAAAAATTATAAAATAGTATAGTATGACCCCATTTTTATAAAAAGAATTGCTGTGTATATAGATACATTGTCAACATGTTCATAGTGGTAGGATTATGCTTTATTTTCTTTGCAACTCTTCATATTATCTGAATTTAAAATATAACAACATTCAGTTGATTCATTAATTTATTTTTCTTTATTGATTTTTAGAGAGAGGAAGGGGGAAAGAGAGAGAGGGAAACATCAATTTGTTCCACTGACTTATGCATTCATTGGTTGCCTCTTACATGTACCCTGACCGGGATTGAACCCACAACCTTGGTGTATGGGGACAACGCTCCAACCAACCGAGCTCCCTGGCCAGGGCCGAGCTATTGTTTTCTAATTTAAACATTACTTCCATTATTAACATGTACAATCAAGTACATGTTAAAACAATTTTTTTCTAACATGTAACACTTGGAAGTTTTTTAGACATTTGAAACAACTAAATTTCTGAATCAAATCACAATGTTGGATTGTATTCATCATGCTATTTCTGATTAAAGTGGGCCGCTACCAAAAGATATCTTCATTTCTATATGAAATTTGTTATTTTATTTTAATGTCCATAATTACCCATTTGACTCCTCTCTCTCTCTCTCTTACTCTCTCTTTTTCTTTTTTTAAATATTTTTTATTTCAGAGAGGAAGGGAGAGGGAGAGAGAAAAACATCAATGATGAGAGAGAATCATCAACCGGCTGCCTCCTGTACGCCCTACACTGGGACTGCAACCTGGGCATGTATCCTGACTGGGGTGGAACCATGACCTTCTGGTTCGTAGGTCAACACTCAACCACTGAGCCACACCAATTGGATGGCTCTCTCTCTTCACTGGTTATAAAATGTAACTGGGCATTAAGATCCACTTACAATCTCCCCCTTTAAAAGATACTAATTTACATAAATAAGGCATTGACGACCTTTGCACAGTAACAGACCCCTGGGTATCTTAGATCCAAAGTATAATTGCACTTGGTTTATACAGCAATTGCATTCCTGTGGGGAATGGAAGGTATTTTTGTACAGTCCTTTTCCCTACTTCGTGTAATCAAAAAGTCTCACTGAGTCAGTTTAAGAGAAGAGAAGGAATAGGGCAGATACTATCTATGGCTACCTGTCTTCTGGGGAACGAATTGTGTTCTTGGCAGTTTCAATCCATTGACACAGCGGCCTCAGCACCATTAAGAACTAACACCATGACCTATACAATGTGACTACAGCCGCGGAAGAACCAGCCCACTGTTCCTCACTTGCAGGAGAGGGTATCGGAGCAGGGGTAAGCGTGGCGCCTCAGAATTTAATCATCCAACACAACGGGCACGACACGGACTGTCGGGGGCCGCGGCACAGCGAGGCCCTATTCTCTTTGGAAGCTCCAACAGCTGGGGACGTCCGGTCTTCACTTCAGGTCCAGCAGCATGGACGCTGGGTTTTCCAAGTAGGACTTCCACAGGTTGGAGAAGCGCGACATGGTGGCCCCGTCGATGACTCTGTGATCGGCCGACCAGCTCACGTTCATGATCTGCGCCTTATACACGTCTCCCTTCTGGTTGAACCGAGGAAGGGCCTGGAAACGCAGAAAGAGGGAGTCAGCCTCCGCCGCGCAGAGCAGGAGCTGGAGCAGGAGACCAGAGAGACCGCACACGCCCCTCCTCGCGGAGCAGGGAGGCCTCCCAGGGCTCTGGAAACGCCATCCTGCTGGCCTCCCCCTGAGGATGAGCCTCCAGTCTCAGCTCCTCGACGGCAGCTGGTCCCGGGACTTCCATATCCACAGTGACTTTCATCTCAGATTTCAGCTACCGAACCCGCGTTTACTGAGCACCTGCTACGTACCAGGCCCCTTCTAGACTCTGGGATGGAGCAGTGAACAGAACAAGTAACCCTTCCCTCGTGGAGTGAGCATTTTAATGGGGAGAGACAGACAGGAAAAACAAGTGAAATATACAGAGGGTCAGACTGAAAAGCGCAGAAGAAAAAGCGGAGCAGTTGGCAGGGGGACAGCGTGTAGCAAGCAGAGGGGAGGGGCATCTTTTTGGACGGGGTGGGCAGGGGGAGCCTCGCCACTCGGGCCTCCTCACCAGCAGTGGGGACCCCGTCATGTGGATGCCGAGACAGAGACTGCAGGAGGAGGGAGGAGGGTGGGAGGCCAGCAGGGGCAGGGCGGCCGCGGGGCTGGGCACGTCAGGTGGAAGAGGTCCCATATGGAGCACGCTGTTCAGAGGCACGTACTCTGTCTGTCTATGGTAAAGGACCTGGATTTCCCCAAATTTCTAGCCCACTGACAGCTATTTAAAAGTGAATGACTTAAAAAATGAAATAAAAAAGCAGAAAGGTACTTTTGAAATCCTAAAGATCAAAATCCAGGTTGATGTAGTGATAATGACACGCAATAACAGTGGCACACCAACGCCATCCAGGACCTTAGCGTTTTACCTCTGGGGGTTCTGGACCCCGAGTTAATAGGGATGCCCAGCCCCCAAATTCTGATTCAGTTGGTATGGGGTGAGCTTGGACATTTTTTTTAAAAAGGAAAAACCCCCATGACTCACTTGTAGCCAGGTTAACAACCCTTGCAACCCTTACTCCTTGGCATTCTGAAGCAAGGCACTGTGGGGGAAGCAGATGGCTTATCTGTGATTCTCCATAGACTCGCAGTGGGAGCCGTGGGACCCTCAGGGCGGACCCCAGGTGGACCCACAGCGGGGGACCCACAGGGCGGACCCATAGGGGAGGACTCGCAGGGGCACAGTCAGGTCACCACCCTCCCTACAGAGGCCGCTGGGATCGCTGGCCGGGGCATCAGGAAGAAACAACTGCTCACCCCGCCGAGCATTGCACTCAACCCTGCAAAGTGAGGGAAACCTCAGAAATGGTTACTCTTGTCCTGGCTGGTGTGGCTCAGTGGATAGAGCGTCGGCCTGCGGACTGAAGGGTCCCAGGTTCGATTCCCGTCAAGGGCACATGCCTGGATTGTGGGCTCGATCCCCAGTGGGGGGCGTGCAGGAGGCAGCTGATCAATGATTCTCATCATTGATGCTTCTCTCTCTCTCTCTCCCTTTCCCTTCCTCTCTGGAATCAATAATAATAATAATAACAATAATAATAATAATAATAAAAGATTACTCTTGTTTGTGCTCACTCTCCCGACTTGCTTAAACTGTTTCGGTTCTTTCACAAACACACCTTAATTGACCCAAGAGCCCCAATGGCGACTTCGGGCGGCAGGATCACTGCTTTGGCGTAGGTGCCGCCGATCTGAAAAACAAGCGAAGACAGTGGAAACGTTAGGCCTGTGAGGAGCAAGCGGCCCGTGACATTTTAAAAATTTTTTTGAGTCGGGCTGGTGCGTGTGCGCGGCACTCACGGAGCCGATGTTGGAGAGGGTGAAGGTGCCCCCCGTGAGGTCGGCGGTGCTGAGCTGCCCCGTGGAGCCCAGCTGCTGGAGGCGGTTCAGCTCCGCCGCGATGTCCATCACGGATCGCGCCTGGACGCTCTTCACGTTCGGGACGATCAGCCCCTGCTCGGTGTCCATGGCCACCCCGATGTTGTGAGACGCCTAAAACAATAACAATAACACTACTACAGTAGCCTTCTCGTAGCCAGCAGGAGAGGACCAGCTCCACTGCCCCACTGCCCCATAACAGCTGCCAAACCTTACCTCCCCAGAATGGGATGGCTTCAAAGAAATGATTTTTAAATTTTTTGAAAAAGGAACTCTTTTTGTCGGTAAGAATATACATTGTTAGTGGAAATGTAAGCTGACACGGGCTTTCTGGCGAACATTTAACAACAATACGTACCAACAGTTATACAAATCTGTTACAGAGATAAAGACAGAAGCATGTAGAGACACACAGGGATGCTGAGTTCAGACTGTCTGTAAATTTGAGACACTGAAAACAACCACAATGTTTACAACAGGTCAGTGGCTAAATAAATGGTAACAGTATTTACTGACAGGTAATGATGTCCATAATATATTAAATGAAAAAGAATTAAGCAATATTAAGCAGTATGTGTAATTCCGTGTGTGTGTGTGTGTGTGTGTGTGTGTGTGTGTGTGTGTGTGATGTATGTAAAAATAAAATCCTGGAAGGACGCACATCTCAACATGAACAGTTGAGTTGCCCTAGGATCCTGGGATCGGAGACAAACATCATTTCCTTGTCTGAACTCTTTGTAACCAGCCTCTCCTCAATCAGGAAATACTGATCGCCTGGGAAGACCTTAGACACAACCCTCAGAATACCCAAGTCACTTCCTGCTCGTACATTTCTAGTGAGACACACAGGTAAGAATTAGCGTCCCCAAGAGTTGTCTTAATCAACTTTCACTCCAAACAGAAGAGTTCAAACTTTCCTCACCTCTCTCATTTAAATCACCCTTGTTTTAAGAATCGCAGGAATTCTGTTTTGAGAGAGGTTATTCTTTCTGAGGGAAGGGGTGATGGGATGGGTAGTATGACCCATTGCCTCAACCAAAAGGGCTGAAGAATGCATAGCTGCACAGTATCATTATTAACCAGCAAACCCGCCACAACCACCACCAGTGAGACTCAGCTTACTGCTTCCTCCCTACCTGTGGTTCTAGTCTAAAACGCTTCACGTTTGCGGGACCCAGACGCCACTCACTGACAAGCACACCTGCACTGCGTTCTGTGTAGGCCAAGCACATTCTCACACACACAGCCAACCTTGTAGGTGACCTTCTGGCAGCTCTCGTCCACCGAGGCATTGAGGATGGGGAACTGCAGCAATCCCAGGGAGGCGGCCTGGCAACAGAGAGCGAGGTTAGCAGTCGGAACTCGGGGGAGGGGGGGCGCCTGCTTATGCCACGTTCCACTGCAAGCCCACATCGCCGGGGCAGGTGACTGCCCAGCAAGGTGGAACAGGGTCACCCTGGTGGCTTAAGAATAAAAGAGAAAGCAGCCAGTAGCTTGTAAACATCAAGATTTTCTCCCCACAAAAATTTTTTTAAATTTAAAAAGGTTTTTCAAAATAACTACAGGGTGGGACAAAAGTAGGTTTACAGTGGTTTGTATGGAGATAATACAATAATTAATAAATAAGAAACAGTAAACTGTGTTTTGGGTACTCACAACTGCAATCCTGCTTTTGCCCCACCCCACACATGGGCTGGCCAAGTCCCAGAGAAAATGCCTCAGTTCTAAGGGATTTCCTCACTCTGAGTAGAGTTCCCGTGAGAGGCAAACCTGTGGTCCCCAGGAAGCTGTCCCTGTGTGACAAGGACAGTGCTAACGACTTCCCGGGTTGAACTCAAATTGTAACAGCCACAGAAGGCTCATGGAGGAGGCTATACTCAGGATGCAAGTATTTGACCAAGGTGGGAGGGCACACGGCGGTGGATGGTGGCTCAGTCTGACGGAACAGAGGGAGCGACCGAGAGCTCGGACTGGAGAGGGCAGCAGCGCCCCATGGTCGCATCTGAATGCCGCACTCGGGCGTTTAGAAACCATCCTGACGCGATGAGGGGGAGCCCGTGGAAAGAACTGGGGAGTGATAAGAGTTTGATTTATGGGAGCTCAGCCTCGGTGCAGTGTGGGGAAAGGCTGGTGGAAGCCACACTGCAGTTAGCGATAACCGTATGCATTTTGAGTAAAACAGACCAGAACCGGAAATTTGGGGTCTCGCTTCTCTGGGCCCCCATTTCCTTAAATGGGAGGTGGGGGATGTCAGGGTCATTCTGAGAATTAAGAGAGCTCCCGTGTGCAGCGTGCTGGGCACGGGGTCTGGCACATGTAACAACTTTGTGAGTGGTGGTTCATGTGAGCTACACTGTGAGCTGCTCAAGGTTAGCGGATGGTTTTATTCCATTTTATACTGATCCCAAGGCCCAGTATTAGAAACAATTCTCAGGAGCCTCAACGTAAGTTTGCTGAATAAATGGAAGTAAGCCCTGGTCGGTGTGGCTCAGTTGGTTGAGCATCATCCCATGCATCCAAAGATTGGCGGTTCCATTCCCAGTGGGGGCATATGCCCGGGTTGTGGGCTGATCCCTGGTAGGGGGTGTGCAGGAGGCAGCTGATCGATGGTCCTCTTATCGGTGTTTCTCTCTCTCTCTCTCTCTCTCACCCCCTTCCTCTCTCTAAAATCAATAAAAACATTTTTTTTTTAAAAAATGGAAGTAAATATATGTCAGTGATACACAAGATCAATACCAGCTCTCCCTTTTGTTTAAACAGAGCTTCGCTGGATGGTCCTTACAGAACAAAGGCTTCACCCACTGACAGGACCAGCCGCACCAGCTCCAAGAGGCAAGCGGGTGACAACAGGGCACGTTCTTCTAGGTGATCTGGTGAGAAGTAGTATTTTTATTCAAACCCACAGTTAACACGTTCAGTATTTGGAAAAGAGCATTTAAATGCCCTACTCCACCCTTGCTGGCAATGAATGGAACCTCACCTTTATGAAGAAGGGCATAAAGGAGAGTTTAATTCCACGAGCAGAAGCAACGGGTTTCAATTCTTCTCGCAGCTTCACCAGCTCGGTGAGGTCGACCTCGTCACAGTAGCCGAAGTGCGGGATCTTCAGGGCTGCGGTCATGGTCTTGACCATCGCTTTCCGAAAGCCTGGAAAACAGTATATTTTCAATTGTTAAATCCTTTAATCCTTCTCCTTTTAACCTAAAATAGGTTAATGTTGTTTACTCTCAATTACATTCCTCCCCACACCATTATGTAGCTCGAAAGCCACGAGTTTCAGTGCCAAAGCCCCGAATGCCGCACAACCCCCGGTGCCAAGTTCAATAACACAACAGGTGGCCGCTTTCAAGGCTGTGTGTGCAGATAACTCTATAGGCTGCAGGCCAGGATCCACCAGCGGCTTTCCTGCAATATCCCTCTTCAGGAAGTTATCATCCTAGGTGTTCGTAAACAACAAGTCAGACGGAATTACTTTGAGAGCTAACAAAAACTAATGAATATTTAAAATATCTGGAGACTTCAAACTGAACAGTTATTCGTTTACACATTCATATTCCAAGAAACTGGCTAACACGTTACTTACTCTTCAGAAATTAACAGTATAAATTGGGAAAACTGTTATTTCATCATTAAAAATAAATTGTATGCTGAACTTGAACTTTCCCTTCAGTAAGAATTACAAACACCATGTTATTTAAAATAAATAAAGAAAATTAAAAAAAAATCAAAATACCCTATTATCTGCATGGACCTAAGGAGGCAGCTGCTCCCCAGTAGATTACACTGTCACCGGCAGTACCGTTCCTGTTACCTGTTATGGGCTCTGTTCTGTCCTGGCCTGTGAATACCACAGGTTTTGCCACTGGGGTAGGAAGAGGTTTGTCTTTTGGTTTCGGTGGAGGTGGCATAATTTCGGCTTTTGGTGAAGGAGGTAATATAGCTCCTGTCTGCTTCTCCAAAAAGTTGAGAATATCTTCTTTGAGTATTCTGCCATCTTTTCCTGAGCCAACAACTTCACTCAGCTTAATCTAAAAAAGGATACACTTCATGTGAAAAATAAAACTACCTGAAAATAAATAAATCCATCATGAAAGTCGCTAAGAGGAATTCAATGCATTGTAGGTAAAAAAAAAAAAAGTACCTCTGCCCAATAAGTTAGTATAAGGAAGTAACATTTTCGTTATCTTAACAGAGCGCGATAAGAACAGCTCCCTCCTACTTATCCACGAGGTAACCATGCGGTATTTACGTTGTAGATAATCCATACCTATGTATGAAAACTTACATTTTTAAACAATCAACTCTTCTTAAATTTCTTGCATGATTCTTAATTGATTTTTTCTATTTTTAGAAACTACAGAGAACTGAGGTCACCTGATGCTCTTAATGATCTAGTGTTCCATGATTATCTCTATGTTCTGTTATGCTAAATGGTCTTCATATTTGAATGCATTTAATGGCGAATAAATGGCCATGAAGGCTCTAGTCTATACCGTAACTTATGTAGGCATCTCCCTGATTTGAACACAAGCGCTTGCTAATTTTTGGCTATAAAGTCCGATTCTTCCTCGGGCTAGCTTCTGGAGCAACCGTCGGATAACTGCTGAAGGGATGTGAACACTTCAGTGACACTTCAGTGACTCTTCTACTTCCAAAAAGTACACATTTGTTTTTCCCAAAACAAACCAACAAAACACCTGCCCGTGGGCACACTGGGAGGAGGCAGATCTGGGTCCAAGGCCCCAGTTCGGCTCCCTCCTCGATTTCAGGCAAATTCATCAACTCTGCCCTCCCACATCTGCAAAATGGGGACAGTCCGAACCCCCTCCGGGGCTACAGTGGGGGTCAGTGTGCAGCGTCTGGCTCAGGTCTCCTATGAGGGAAGCAGTCAGTGGAGACCGGGAGACGGACTTCAGAATCCTGGCTCCACCACCGCTCTGTGACCTTGGGCCGGTTTCCTGACCTCCTCCTATCTTATCTCACAGAGCTGTGAAGATTAAATGAAACACCATGTAAATTCTTATTGCCCGCCCCGGGAGCCACCTTCCCTCCCCGGGAGGTTAGGCACCAAGGACGGGCTGATGAGAGGAATTCCAAAGGCCAGCCTCCTTGACTCAGTTCTGGGGTTCTCCCCACCTCCCCGGGATCAGGGCACATCCTAGAGACCCATCCTTGCCTGGCCCACTGCCCGCCTCTTCCCTCCCCTATGCTCATGCCCAGTAAAGGTGCTCACTCTTTCAATCAATCAATCAATCAATCAATCATCACGTCCCCAATCCTTCTCCTAGGGCACCTGACCTAAGACACGAGTATTTACAAGAGCTGCATCAATGGTGGCCCTGATGTTATCAGCTCTAAGAAAGCACAGTAAAGCACACTCCTCAATCAGGAGAAGTAATGAGTTCCCAATGGTCTTCTCATTTCTCACGAGTGCCTTGACGCAACTACCACTTTTCGGTAACAGACATTCCCATGTTTCCTTCCACCCCAACTGGAGCCACCTCATCTGGACAGCTGGCTAGCTTTCAGATGCAAACACATACTCTCTCTGTGTCTCACGTTTACATGTTAAGAAAACATACGTTGTTCTCCATGGCCAGGCGGCGCACCGCCGGGGTGGCCAGCGTCTTGTGCCCTTTTATCTCCTGGTGAGTGTGCTCGTCATGGGACACGGCAGGCGTTTCCACCACATCCTCCTCGGAATCTGGTAACAAGGTACATGTTTACTCTTCAGCTGAGAATATATACAAAGATTCTACATGATAGACAAAAGGCGTAATAGTCGGGCTACTTCAGAAAGGAAAACAAACAGGAGAGGTGGGGGTACTGGTATCTGGTGGTGTTTCATGGCTTTGTACCTGGTATTCACTTCGTTTCTGTTGAAATCACGTAGCCAGCTACCAGTTAAAAAATGAGAGCTTCTTCCATAAATTTTAAAACATGTTGTATTTTAAACACTTTCCTAATAAATTTCTTTTATAAGTCTCGTGAAATAAGGATCAGGTGGGAGGTAAATTACACGGAAGGATCATGTAAAGTCTGGGACCAGCCTAAATGCTTCCCCGAGATGACACAGCATTGAAATGTTCCTCTGCTTTGAACACTGATGTGTGAAGAGTGGTGATTTCTGAGTAGCGGGAGCATGTTTTCATTTTCTTATTTTTGGTTTTCTTATCTCATAACTTTCTCTAATGCAGCGTCCTGCTTTGATAACAGAAATTAAATAAATGATGAAAGGCTTCAATAAGCTACCTCCCAGGTTTGGAGGGAGCTGGTCATGGTGCATAAAGACTCAGGACATCCCAGGTCTAAACTGGGCTGTCACTGCCATTGGGTTGGGTTTAGTTCTTACATCGGTTCAACAGAATTACTCACGTGTAAGGATAAGAAACGTAAGTGTGAAACCTGACAGATGACGGAGTGACTGCATTAGTATTACACTCTTGCACAGCCCGCAGGGCCTCTGTGTCTCAGGCACCCACGGGACTTCTGCCTCTGACTGTGGACCTGTCCGAACCCCAGCGCTCCCTCCAGGTTGCGGGCGAGGGCTGCCTCACAGACGGGTCCCTGCCAGCCTCCGATACAGCGCTGTTTCCGGGGAGACAGAGCCCTGGGCTTCGGGGAGGGCAGCCAGCTGTGCGCCCCACGGCACCAGCCCAGTGCCCGTTTCCCTGGAGCGCTCTCATCTGGAATCCCTGTCAGTGCACTGATGGTGAGACCCCCGGCCGCTGCTTCTTCGCATGCGGGTCTCCGCACTGCTCCTCCGGCTTTTCCTCCTTTTCTCTCCTGCGTCTCCTCTCCAGGAAGCCTGGCTTTCACAGCCATCAGCACGAGTGCTGTTCTGTGCCGTATTCGCGGCACACAGAGCCATCCACTGTGCACACTACACCTTTTGTTAGCAGTGACCAGTGTCCTGGATCTTTCATTGTTGCTTCTGTGACCACTATGGTTTCCAGAAGCCTGGCCACCAGGTCACTGTTACTGTCCATGTAGTTACCATGGCGACTGGTCAAAAGATAATCATGCATCACCAAGGACCTTTCTATTTCCCTGACTTCCTGTAAGTTATTAAAAATAAACATCCCTTTTGATTGGTACCCAAGGATGCAAGGACAGCAGCGATCAACTTGGCAAACAGGGACATGCACTTCAGTACCTTTTAAAGCTTCTGTTTCTATGTCGACGAGTGGCTTCCCCACATAGGCCGTGTCCTCTAGGTTATAGTACAGTTTCTTAATGACGCCATCGTAACGACTGGTGATGGTAACAGAAGCTTTGTCGCTCTGAACTTCACAGATGCTGTCGAACTGAGACACGGTGTCTCCTTCCTTCACGAACCTACAAGAAACAGGTGTCAGACCTGCCGTGTGACCAAGTGCCGAGCAGCCTGCACCGCTGACGCCACGCTGAGTTAGGTCCTATCCACCCAGGCTAGCAGTGAGTCCCAGAGGTGCACCAGAGAATGTTCCAGAAAAGACCATCATGGTTTCCAGAACCTCTCTGGTGTTATCTCCAATACCAACTTTTTAAAACCATTCATAGATCTGCAATTTGAAAATTTAATTAAACTTTCAGGTTTTCTGCTTCACCCACTCCTTGGGAAAGGTTCTAAAAAAGTATTTTAAATGTGTGTGTGTGTGTGTGTGTGTGTGTGTTTCCTTTCATTGTTTTATATTAGCCTGTATCAAACTTTAAGGGGTGCCTATTATTTCTAGAATTAGATTGAAAAATTGATGTCCCCAGCACACAACCTTTGTAATTTCATGAATTTTGGCTTGAGTTCTCTTCTAGAATTATTGTTGCCTGTCCTTTTATATCGATCCCTTTATCCCATAACTATTTTAAGTGTGCTTTACCAAACAGAGCAGGGAGAATGAGACCAACCTCAAATACTGCATGTGATTCTGAGTTTAATACCATTCTTTTTTAAAAAAATTTTTTGATTTATTATTTTTTCTTTATTGATTAAGTTATTACATATGTGTCCTTATCCCCCCATTGCCTCCCCCCCCCCGACTCATGCCCTCCCCCCCATGGTGTCTGCGTCCATTGGTTATGCTTACATCTAATACCACTCCTGACGTAACTAGCACATTCCTGACGTGTTGCATTCATTCTTCACTAACATCACTATTGTTGTCATTCTCATGCCTTGTCTTCCTGTCCTAACCAGGTCTCAGTCCACATAACACACCACCCGTGACAGGGACATGAGGTGTGAGAGCCCCTATGGGGCTTTCCCTCCCAGGCAGGGAGGGCCCGGGATTCCGCCCCTCCGGAAAGGCAGCAAGTGCACTGACACACGTCATCCCTTAGAGGTGAACTTCTCTGCTTTTAGCTGAAACGAGGGGTGGGCTGTGAACGTCTTTAAAAAGGGGAGAAAATGATGCTTAAGACACTGCCCAGAACAAGACGCAGTGTTGTGAGAACTGGCTCACCAGCATGCTGACACCAGCAGCTCGTTCCACCCACTCCTTTGGGAGGTGATAGCAACTTTCTCCATTTAAATCGAACCTACTTATTTTCACTCTGATTATCTTAAGATGGACTTAAACCTTTCTCACAATAACTTACCATTCTTTGACAGTTACTTCTCTGATGCCTTCTCCGATGTCTGAGAGTTTGAACTGGACAATCTGTCCCCGGTGACCTTCAAAGACAAATGAGAAGTAATCTCCTTAAACATGTCACGTGTTGTTAGGAGATGCTTTTACACCTAAAATTAGAAAATATTCTCCAGCAGAGGCAGAAATGATTTCATTTTACAGATAAAAATTTCTCAATTTTTAACAGCATCATGATCACTCATAGCCATCAAACATTTAAATAAGTCCATTGATGCCACCGACCCACCGCCACCGCCACAGAACTCCCACTTCCCAGCTTCCAAAGCCATGTTCTGTTACAGGGGCTGTAAACAGACTGTGAAACATGGCGTGTATTAGGGAGACCCCACCGCATCCCCTGCTTCACGTTACGAAGCTGTCATAACCACCAACAGCCTGCTTCCAGGTCTCTGTCGACCTTGTATTTTGGCTTCATACTCTCACTCTTAGTGGCTAAAGATCAGGCAGAGCCCTACACAGAAAACTCGATGGGAGATTCTTATTTGCCCAAACTATGTTCTGCCAACTTATCATTCAATTTGAGTCTTTTCCTTCCACTTTCCACTTTTTACCCCTTTTCAAAGATCTACCCCCTTTTTATAACACTTGGATGCCAATGAAACTTTATGGTAATTATTCCCAAGAAAGTCAGTATGTTTGGTTAGCAAATGGCTCTGAACTGATTTAAGAATGTGCCTCTATTTTTAGACTGCTAATAGGTACAACTGCTCATAAAATACACAAACAGCTGATTCAGGAGCACATTTTTCTTTAATAAATATGAGGAGGTAAGTTAGTAGTAAAGAAATGTGTCTTGGATATGAGGTCTCAGGAGCCTGTTTCCATGCTAGGAAGCGGGCCCTCTCGCGGCCTGCTGCTCATTTAAACGGGAACCTTTCGGGAACACTTTGGTACTAAGTACCCAAAGCCTTAAAGAAAAGGCCCATGACTTTGAGCCAGCAACTCTAGTTTGAAGCCTTTTTTGCCCGAGGACATAGAGGCACACAGAGGTCAGTGCTCAAGAACAGTTACCATGGAGACCGGGACCCAACCTGAGTGACTAAAACGTGACAAGTAAATGCACATGACACCTCTATGCAAAGCCAGGTTATGCAAGGAACACGATGAGCCCACAGCATGTGCAAGAGCATGGAAATGTGACAACATCGTTAGCGAATGGCCAACAGTTCTGTGCGGCTGAGGCCAGGACCTGTGGGGAGAAATCAGCCCAGACTTTAAAGGGCTTTGTGTGCCAGGCGGAGGTGAGGTGTTTGAAGTTTATCCTACAGGTAATCAGGGGCCAGTGAGGGTTCGTCTGTTTCACCGTTCCTAAAATCTACGCTGTCCTGTGACTTGCTTTCACCTATAGAATATAGCAGAAGTGAAAGTGTGTAAATTATTTTAAAAAATATATATTTTTTTATTGATTTCAGAGAGGAAGGGAGAGGGAGAGAGAGAGATAGAAAAATCAATGATGAGAGAGAATCATGGACCGGCTGCCTCACGCATGCCCCCTACTGGGGATGGAGCCCGAAACCTGGGCGTGTGCCCTGACCAGGAATCAAACCGTGACCTCCTAGTTCAACGCTCAACCACTGAGCCACGCCGGCCGGGCGAAAGTGTGTAAATTCTGGAGCCTAGGCCTCAGAGGACCTCGCCCTCACAGCTCTCCCTTGTCCCTCTTGGAAGGCAGCCGACCTAACCTGGCGGAGTATGAGAGGCCAGGGGTGGAGCAATGCGATGTCCCAGCCGGAAACCAATACTAATAGACGTGTGAGGGAGAGCGTCCTGGACCCTCCAGCCCAGGTGAGGCTCTAGCCAAACACAGTCACATCAGTGAGCCGGGCTGACGCCCAGGATCCCGACAGATAATAAATCATGTCGCTTCAAGCTGCTCTGAGGACGGCTGCTACTCAGCAGTGGTTTCCTGCCAGGGAGTCCCCGCGGCCATCTCAGGCTGTAGCTTTAGGTCTACAATGTTAGGAGACAATTGTCTCCGGCAGGAGTGTGGCGGAGAGAGACGGGGAAGGGGCGGCAGGGAAGGCGGTTAGGAGGCTATTGCAGGTGACGAAGCTGACGGACGGAGCTTAACAGATTTATACAAGTTTGAAGCTGCCTGAAAAGGAGAAGACAAGTTTAAGAAACACATAAGCTGTAAACTGAATGGATCATGGTCATCAGTTTGAGGTGAGAAAGGAATCAGGCTCTAGGCTTCCAGCTTAGCTACTTACTAAGCTGGGGACTAAAGAAGAGAGCGTATCCCAAGCACCGAGAGCAGTGCCTGGCACACAGTAGGTGCTCAGTAAATATCTGTGTTGCATGAACTGATTCTCACACCAACACAAAGGGTCAGATACTGTGACTACTCCCACTTTCCAGGTGACACTAAGTCACCTGCTTGACGTTACACAGCCAGCAAGTGGTAGGCCATGAACCTAGAGCTCATAACTGCCTGCACTGGAACTTCACTGGCCTCTATTCTCTCTCACCAAAGACCGACTTTTGAAAAT
Organism: Myotis lucifugus; assembly: GCF_000147115.1. NCBI lineage: Eukaryota > Metazoa > Chordata > Mammalia > Chiroptera > Vespertilionidae > Myotis > Myotis lucifugus. The sequence goes on along the minus strand of NW_005871681.1, from coordinate 124,468 downwards.
AAAAATCTTAAAAAAACACAAATGGTGACAGTAGGTTCACATATCTTAGGGTGTTGTGGCAGATGGCGTGTCAGAGGCACGTAGGACTGACTGTCCTCAGGCGGGTCTGCCTGGAACCCCCTGCTTTTCACTGCTAGCACAGACCCAGGTGCCCACATCTGGCAAAAGGGTAAGGACACAACAGAAGTCCAGGGCTCTTTACCAGGTTTCTAAAGAGAACGTCAGAAAATAGAGTTTTAGTGCCCTCGCAAATCTAATCCTTTCAGCCTCGAGTTCTTCAGAGAGGGTAGAAAACGTGGGGGTGGGGGGTAATTAAATGGTAAAAGCAGGGAACTTTGTATCTAGGGGCACCTCCGGCTGCTTTCATCCCACCATCCACCAGGACAGATGAAGCCCTCCTCCAACCACCAACACGGCAGGGAGTACAAGGGCACAAACTATTTTATCAGACGATCAAGTCACATTTCCCTGGACTGAGGACAGTCTATCCACGCTGACTGTTGCACAGAGATGAGCCAGGTGATAAAGAGAAGATGGCCCAAGACAACCCATTCCCAACTCCATGAAGACACACATATCAAGGGAAAGTGTGTGAAAGGGGAGTGGGGGAGAGGTAGGGTGCAAAGATAATTTAAAAAAAAGAAGGATAAATGTGGGGAGAGCAAGGAGGGCCAGGCTAGGAATGAAAGGTCCACTTGAAAAAAACACCCCACAAACTTTGATAAGTCTACAATCACTTAAGATAAAGTGCTGAGTAAGATACGAAACGTTCTCTCACGTGGCTATGGTGGTCACACTCACCAGCAGTTGTTTTCAGCGGTCGGTGCGGATGGCTAGCCTTGAAGGAAGGGTGGCCGAAGAAACACACATATTTGGGTTTCAAAGCACGAACATCACTCCGTGTCTGAAAGTAGCGAACGCAAACCTAGCGACCAGAAGACCAAAAGGAAAAGCCCTGTTACGTGATCTTTACGGCTTCCCTCTCTAAGTACAGACGGAATTTCACGTCCATTCTAACAGTGGAACGACCGTTACCACTGCATAAACGACCTGAAATGATCTAGGCCCCAGTCAGACACCGGACATCAAGTGGCAGGAAGAAGAAGATCGGGGAGCGGGTGCCGGGGAAGCCGAGGATGGGGAAGCTCTCAGGGGAGCGAGGCCGGGACCTCGTCGGTCAGGTGCTGCTGGGGACGGCTGGCTGGCCCCTCCTACTTCTCTTTCACAAAGCTCAGGTTATGCAATGTCCTCTGGGAACTCCGGTCTGAACCTGGGACCGTTCCTAGGTGTTCCTGCAGCTGTAGGACCTGTCCATGCATCGCACGCCTTACGCTGTGCTGTAACTGCTTGTCTACAGCCTATCCCTGTCTCTCTGTCTGTCTGTCTGTCCTCCACCACAGGCTGTGATTAACCTCTGTGCGGACAGGGATGGTGTCGGTCTTATTCATATTTGCATCCTGGATGCCTAGCACCAGACCTGGTCCGTAGCGGGTTCCCGAAAGGCTTTGTAAGATTAGGGGTCGCCCGCTGTAGGAAGCTCTGGGGGAGAGGGGACTCGGGCAGAGTAGGAACTGAATACAAATCAGATGAAACACTCTGATGACGGGATGTTCACTGCTTAGTGCCAAAACACCGAGTGACAGTGGGGAACGGCAGGGTGATGGTGGTGGGTCGCAGCTGCATGGAGCCCGAGGTTGGGAAGACACAGGTGCAGACCTGGGAGGCAAGGACACGCCCCAGGGATGAGGCTGGAGCAGGTGTCTCCGCTGCTCGGGGGCAAGGACCATGCAGTGATGCTTTGCTCCGAGGGTCTCTTCCTGGACTGCGAGTCCCTTGAGAGCTGGGGTCGTCGCGTCGTGTCTGGCACCCAGTGGGTGCTCCCTGAATGCTCAATGGGTGCATCCCCGGTGCCTGTCCCAGCGCCCGGCACCCAGATGCTGCTCAGCGACAGGCCAGCTGGGCCTCGGGGTGCAGAGGGAGCGGGAGGGCCGCCGAGTCCCGCCAGGTGCGCGCCCAGGTGAGGGGAGGGGATGGGTCTCCAGACCCGTCGGCTCCCACCTTCGGTGCCCTTCGCTCTGCGGGTGTCCCCCCACCTCTCCATCCCGCGTGCCCGGTACGCGCGGCCCTCGGAGGACACACGCACACACCTCCCCCGCAAGACTGCGGACACATCACTCCTCCCCGACCTCAGCCCGCCCGGCCCGCTCACCAGCCGCCCGGCTCTCTGGCTCCAGGTCCGCAGCACACGCACTGCGGCCATCTTACTCCGGAAACTACAGCGGCGCCGCGATTGGAGGCGTGGCCCCTGCCCGGCCACCTATTGGGATCCGGGAAACGCACCTCCCCCTGAGTGGCCAATGAGAGCGAAGGAGCGGCCCACCGGACAGCCAATCAGGGAGGGGGGCGGGGCCGGAGCAACGCCCACTGCGGGGGCGGGGCGGGAAGGGATGCCCGGAGGAGAAAAGCTGGAAGATGGGGAACCAGTGGGAGGAGGGCAGCCGGGTTTCATTTCGCAGACGATGTCGGACGTGTGCACCCACGGTCATCTTTGTAGTCCATGCAGCGGGGGCGGGGGAGGCAGAGTTAAGGGAACACAAAGGAAAGGCGCTTACCTGGAGGGAGGTGTGTGACTCAGCCCTGAGGATGCGCAGGAAAATAGCTCCGGTCTTCCGCCGAATTGCAACCGCCTGGATGATGGGTGCCAGGCTCCGACCCACTGATGGGGTCACAGGCCTGTACTGAACCAGGTCCCAACGACTGGCAGCTCTTATCGCAGCGAGCATCCCTGACCATTTGAACTGGCTGTTCAATATTTTTTCATGGAAGATGAACAAGGTTACCCTGATGTCTAAAATAAGCATGTTATTAACATGTTCTTCCCTTCTCAGCACAGGAAATATATGTCACAGACATATGAATCGCATTTATTTGCCTCTTGGACTACAAAGATGACCGTTGGTGCACATTTATTTGCCTCGAATTTAGAACCAGGAAAGAGAAGATCAGAGCTTGCACAGCCAAGTTTCCAGGGTGACATTTGTCTGTTTTTGCCTCTTATCAGGAATGAAAATCTGCACGGATGTCTAAAGAAATACAGAGAGAGAGAAAAATAACTGGGACAAAGAGAACATTATAAGTCCTCAATTGTGAAGATTAGTGGCTGTGAAACAAAATCTCAGGTATTACACAAATTCAATGTCTAATAGTATCTAAACTCACCCTTCTTTATTTGCCTTATTTACCTTTCAGTGTATTTCCCTCTCTCTCTCACACACACACACCTATACACACACACATATGCACGCGTGCACACACACGGACTACTGTGAGCAATAAATCAAAGTCATTATCTTTAAAGGAAAATCTAACAAAACACTTTATAAGCACTGTTAATATATTTGATAATACTACATGCAAGTGTTACATAAAAACACTTTGAAGTGAATTATTTTTTCTCTAGGGTCCCTATACCATCTCTTCCTCTTAATGTCCCTTTATCTCTACCTTCTCCCAATAAAACATCTAGCTTATTTCCTTTCTTTTATCCTCTTTTACCTCAATGGCTTACTGCTTCCAAATTCAGTATTATGTTTTCTTACCTTTCTTTCCAAAAGCAAGAGACATGCCACCTACTCACTAGTTAATCCTTTCACTCAAAAGAGACAAAGAATTAATTTCTTCTCTTTTTTTAACTAATAAATATGACCATGTCCCAGCAATTCCACTCCTAGGTGTCTACCCAAGAGAAAGGAAAACATATGTCTACACAAAGGCTAGTACAACAATGATTGTAACAGCATTGTTCATAATAGCCAAAAACTGGAAACACCTCCAATTTCCTTCAACAAGTGAATGGATAAATAAAATGTGGTACATCCATATCATGGAGTAGTATTCATCCTTAACAATGACTGAAGTACTGATTCGTGCTCTAACCTGCATGAACATCAAATTTTTTCAAACTATATTTTTTATTTTAGAGAGAGGGAGAGAGAAATGTGGGTAGATGTGAGCAAAATCGATTGGCTGCCTCCTGTGCGCCCCCTCCTGGGGAGCCAGCCCTGCAACCTGGGCATGCGCCCTGACCAGGGACTTAACCCGCACCTGCCACCTGCTGGGGACCTTTCCGTGCCTGGGAATGTCCACACTAGGAACATTCTTTTTTAAAAAAAAAAAAATCTTTATTGACTTCAGAAAGGAAGGGAGAAGGAGAGAGAGATAGAAACATCAATGAGGAGAAAGAATCATTGATTGCTGCATACCCCCCACTGGGGATGGAGCCCACAACCCAGGCATGTGCCCTTGGCCAAAATCGAACCTGGGACCCTTCAGTCCGCAGGCTGACGCTCTATCGTATCCACTGAGCCAAGCCGGCCAGGGCAGGAACATTCTTGATCCTCCTCCTGCAAAAGTTTCTCCAGGGCGGTGGCTTCTAGCCTGCACTGCACATTCATATCAACTGGGGTCTTATTAACATGCAGCTCCCAATGCAACCGACCAGGGCAGGACCCGAGAGTCTGCACGTCTAACAAGCTCGAGGTGACACAGGTGCTAGTGGTTAGCCAATGGCATGTGGTTCATAAGGTAAGAGTTTATACCTGAAAATGCACTTGTTGAGACATGGGTTCTATTATATATCTTTAATTTTAACCACGATGAGGAACTGCCAGACTATTTTCAAAAGTGGCCGCACTAGTGTGCGCGCGTCTCGCGAGAGGAAAAGCAATAATAGTACTCGGCACCAGGGCACACGCATTTCAAGGGACAGGCTGCGGACGAGGCACCCGGGAGGTCGGTGCGTGCAGGCCCGGCCGGGTCTCGCACCCGCAGCTCGAAGAGGCCCCAGCTCCAGGCGCGGCGGGTCGTGGAGGAAACGGGGAAAGCACCGCCGTGCGCACAGGCCTGCGGGGCGCTGCCGGCGCCGGTCCCGGGAAAGGCAGGCTTGCAGCCCGCGGCACTGCGGTCCGCGTTCAGGGCACCGCCTTGGGGACGCATATCCTGCGGCGCTGGGGGCCCCGCCCGGCCGCCGCCCGGATTTGCTGGAATCCGGTTCGTGCTCGCCCCCCCCACCCAGCACCGCGTGGCGCGCAGGCGCAGTGGCTGCTGGGGGTGCGGACCCGGCGCGAAGCGGGTGGTCTCCGCGGAATCGTGTTCCGGAGCCTCCGATCCTACCCTCTCCGCCAGCCCCGCGGCCCCAGCGAGGACCAGCTTTCGGAGCTGCCGGGCGGGAGCCGGCGTGTCCTCGCCGCGCGCGGTTGGAGGCTGTGCGCCTGCGGGCCGGGCCCCAGGGCGCCCTCCATGGCGGGGCCGCGGGTGGAGGTGGACGGCGGGCTCCTGGAAAGGGGTGAGTGCGAGCCCGAGCCGCGGGGTGTGGTGTGGGGTGTGAGTGTGGGGTGTGGTGGAAAGCTTGAGGGTCTCACCATCTCTCTTGTCTCCGCCCCACACCCTGCGCAGGGCGGCAAGATCCTTAGAGTGTCACGGGCCCTGAGCTGCCTCCGGGGCTCTCTTTGCGGGTGCAGAAGATCCGAGCCGGCCGCAGCACGCCCGGCCTGCGGTAATCGGGGCGCTGGGGGCGGACCAAGGGGTCTGGGGGCTAAGGGACAGGCCGTGGGAGTCGCGCTCTGGGGCCTGGGGGATGGCAGGGCCAAGGGGATGCCCGCTGGGAGACTGGGATGGGTGGGCTGGGGGCTGGGCGGGGGTGGCCGTGAGGGGCGGGCTGCGGAGCCTGGGCCTTGGGGATGGCGTGGGGCTGGGGACTCAGGAGCCGCCGCAGTGATGCTGAGAAGATCCGGGCAGCAGGGTCCCCGGGTGCGGGCTTCAGCCTGGGCTGTTAGCCGTGGCCTGGGTTGTTCAGTCTTGAAACCTCCAGGGGCAAACTTAGAAAACAGGCCCCCAACCCCCTCCCCTCTGACAGCTGTCATGGGGGTAGGGGGGCAGGACGGAAAGATTTCGTTTGGGGTGATGGGCACGATGCCGTGTGCAGATGATGTTTTGTTGACTTGTGCCCTTGAAACCTGCGTGATTTTGTGAACCATTGTCACCCCAAAACATTCAATTAAAAAAACAATCAAAAAGAAAGGAGGAAAACAGGGCCTGTGTCCTCTGGCTAGAGTTGTCTCGTTTCCTAAGGAGTTATCTTTCAAAATGCCTCCCCTCCTCCCGGGGCATCGCAGCTGCCTGGGGAGCTCGGAGCAGCGGGCAAGACAGGTGAGGCCGATGGGCCTGTGGAGCCAGAGGAAACCCCACTCTTTAAACAGCACATTTTCAAATCAGAACAGGAAGGGGCCCAGAGCTGGGTCCGTCTCGCTTTCATTCAGGCCACTAGGCAGCTGTGGTAGGACCAGGACGTAGGCTGCGTGCGGAGAGGGGGAACACGTTGCCCCTGGGCCTCGTCCCTGGTGTCTGGAAGCCAGGGATGCCATCCCATAAGGTTCGGGTGGATGCACCTGTTAGAAGAGGACCCAGGTGGAAGCCGGAGCGATTCCTCTGTGCGCATTTTGTGTGCGGTCCGTTGCCGTCGATCAGCTAGCTCTTAGCCTCTTCCTTTACCCACAGGCCATTTTGAAATGATTAAAAGGCAGTGAGTGAGCTGGTGAATATTCACTCCCTGTGCCAGAGTTCCCAGCACCCCCGTCACCAGCAGGGACATCCAATTCATGAAGGTTGCATTAGGCACATTATTGCTTTGCTGGGGCTGCCGTCACAACATCCCACAGGCTGGGCAGCCTAAAAACAGAAGTGTATGTTCTCCCAGTTCTGGAGGTCGAAGTTCAAGATCAAGGTGCTGGCGGGGTTGGGGAGGCCCACAGGGGAGGGTTCTGTCCCAGGCCTCTCTCCCTGGCTTGGAGGTGGCCACCCTCTTGCTCTTCTCACGGTCATCCTGCTGTACAGGCACATCCCGGGGGTCTCTCTGTGTCCTGATCTCCCCTTTTCATAAGGACACCAGTGAGAATGGATTACCGCCTTCACTGCCCCCTTTACCTTAATCAACTCCTGTAGGGGCCTGTCTGCAAATAGAGTCACCTTCTGAGGTGCTGGGGGTCAGGGCATCAGCGTATGAATCTCAGGGGACACAGTTCAGCCCCTAACAGGCGCCATAGACTATTCAGGGAAGGGCAAGGGGGAGTGGGGACACTTAGGCAGTTTTATTACTTTCCCTCTTTTGCATACTTCTAATTGACAGCATGTCAGTGTATGTGTTTATAGCTAAATGGTCTGGAAGGATCCCGTAAGATGACGCCTGCTAGCAGGTCGTCCAGGCGCATAAAACCCCCGCGGAAGGGCTGACCCTGGGAGGTGTCATGGCACGCGGGGCCGTAGGCAGTTGGAATGCACGCGTCTTGATGCAGTGTTTTGATCTAAAGGCCTCAGCACTTATCCGGACTGGAGATGATTCGAGACCTATGCGCCGGGCAACTGGAGGGAGCGGACATCGGCTCCACCGAGATAACGTTTACACCCGAGAAGATCAAAGGAGGGAGCCACACGGCCGACACCAAGACGGCAGGGTGCGTGGCTCTTCCTTCCTCCTAAGGCTGGGCGTTGGAGTCAGGCCCGGGTTCAAATGCCGGTCCTGCCTGCACCTGGGCACCGGGCTGAGCCCTTCTCAGTTTGTTTCCTCACTTTTTAAAGTGGAGATAACACACCTACCTTTGAGGGTTCGAGACTTTGGGGCACGTAATTGTTTATTAACTGCAGCTATTATATAGCTGGAATTTTCTCATGTGTATAGTATAGCATATTTGTTTCGCTGCTTTTTATTAATAGAAATTGCATATGTGAAAAAGGCTGTTTTCATGCTGTGTAGTCGTCCTCATCTCTGCCTGGGAGTATGCTTCATTCTTGACTCACAGCTATTACGAACCCTATTCTACTGCTTTTAGAATGAACTTGGTTTTCCTTTTTCCCATTGGAGAAATGGGTTTATCACATTTACATGTCAGGCCAGTTTCTGCGACTGTGTCTTTAAGATGGAGGATTTTGTCATTCAGTGACTGAAATGGCTTTTAACTTTAAACTTGAGGGCGTGGACCTGCTGTCCCTGTCCCCGTTGTCTGTGCTTCCGCCAAGGGGGATGTGTCAGTATCACCTTCTTGCGAAGCCTCGTCTCGAAGGAAAGTGCAGCTAAGCCCGCTCTGCCTTCCCCTCAGGAGCGTGTGCCTCTTGCTGCAGGTGTCCCTGCCCTGCGTCCTGTTCGCCGCGTCTCCCTCCGAGCTGCGCCTGCGAGGCGGCACCAATGCCGAGATGGCCCCGCAGATCGACTACACGGCCATGGTGAGGGCTTCCGAGGCTGCCGACACACCACGGTGACCTGTGCGCTCCATCTAAATGTATCCGAGTGGTTTTGTGCGCGTTCCTGTGTATTTCTTCACGGTGGGCTTATGTTTACCGTAGATTTCGTGTTGCGGCTTAGATAGGGTTCATGGTGAACCCTTTAAAAAGCTCGTGTCATTATTACACAAATTCTCTTACTTATTATACAAATCAGTTCTGGGACTTAGGATTTGGAAGAAAAAAAACCTCAAAACCAGAATGAAATACTATGTTTGACAAGTGTTGCGAGGAGGTGGAGAAAGTGGAACCCCTGTGCACTGCTGGTGGGAATCCAGTGTGGTAGCCGCTGTGGGAAACAATATGGAGTTTCCTCAAAAAGTTAAAAATAAAATGACCGCCTGATCCAGTAATGCAGCTTCTGGGTATTTGTCCAAGAGAATTGATAAATTAAGATCTCCGAGAGAGCTCGTGTTCATTGTAGTACTATCCATAATAGCCAAGAAATAACCTAAATGTATGTTATATTAAAAAAAAAGCGAGAAGGCGGAATAGAATCCTGTTCAGCAAAACCCTCTGATTCCTCGCGGAGCGTTACAGGGAAAGGGTTAGAAACAGCGCCTCCCGGGTAAAATGATCATTGGGATCAAGGACCCCGAGTTGCGATTTTTATTCTCATGACACAGACTTGCGCAGCCCTGGCTCATGAAATGTTAAACTTTCCACTTCAGCTCCACGCCCCTTATTTTATTAAAAACTGGAACTAGCCTACGCGTTGTTACGTCACTATAACCCCTCGTTACTAGCTCAGTCTCCGTGCTGGGCACTTGTGTCTAATAGATGCACTTGTTGAATCAGTGACTATTGGTTGTTAAGGCGACAATGCTCTCATTTTTCAGGTGTTCAAGCCAATTGCTGAAAAATTTGGTTTCAAGTTTAATTGTGACATTAAGATGAGGTAAGTTGCTTATTTCGCGGCCGTTGGACCCACCACTTATGGTAAAAATAGTGGAGAGGTCAGATGGCAGAGAACAGCGTCCTGGCACCCACTCTCCTTGTATGTCCTGTAGGGAATCACTGTGCTCTGTGGTTTGCCAACAGCAAGCAGCAGGAGCGGGGGCCTGGGAAGCAGCTGCCCGGGATACTCACTCGTTTGCGGGGAGAGAGATTTTCAGGGGGATTCTGCTCTGAGGCGCCTTCCTGTCTAGTGTGAGCTGGGCTCGGAGCGGATCCAGGGCCCCCACTGCGCCGGCGGCTGGACAGGGCCGGCGGGGTCACAGGAGGGATTCTCTGCACAGTCCCTCGGGGTGCTTTTCCAAGAGAAAGGCCACATTTCTTGCTGTGGCGCTGAAGTCTTGTTCCAATGTACCTTCTGGCTTCACTGTCCCCCTCTTTTTAAAAAAAAAAAAATTTTTATTAACCTCAGAGAGGAAGGAAGAGGGAGAGACAGAAACATCAGTGATGAGAGAGAACCATGGATTGGCTGCCTCCTGCACGCCCCCTACTGGGGGTTGAGCCCACAACCCGGGCCTGTGCCCTGACTGGGAATGGAACCCCGACCTCCTGGCTCATAGGTCGACGCTCAACCACTGAGCCGCGCCGGCCGGGCTCACTGTTCCCCTCTTCCTTTCCACATCCCGTGTGTCCTGATTATGCGACTGCCTGCTATTCCTTAACCCTGCTGTGCCTTCACACTTGCATGTCGTCGTTCATGTTTTTCCTCCCCTGCTCTCCTAAAAGTTGGAAATCCTGTATTTCTTTCCAGATGAAACTTGCAATTTCTTGTGTGACTTGTCCATGAGTTCATATGCACACCTCTGGTGTGGTCCTCACAGCCTGACTCCCGCTGTGTGAGGGGCCATCGCCTCCCCGACGGGGAGCGCCTCGTGGACAGGAGCCCCGCGCCCTCACCCGCGTGTTCTCAGCGTCTCCCGTCGAATCAGTTGTATTGGTGTTCAGCTCCTTAAACACATTCTTCACTGAGCACCTACTACACGCCACGTGTTGTTTTAGGCTCTGGAACGTGGCAGGTGCAAAAGAGACACGGTCCTACCTCAGGGTTTTATTCTGAAACAACCCTGGGCAGGATCGCCTCCTGCCGGGAGGGAAATGTCCCCCACCCGTCCCCCTGTCTGTCCCGCATGGTAGCCACTGGCCACATATGACTGTTGAGCCCTTGGAATGCGGCTGGTGCGACTGGGGAGCTGAGCTTACGTTTTATTTCATTGAAGTAGTCCCTTGGTGATGGAGGCTACCATATTGGGCAGCACAGATCCAAAAGGGGGCTTGGCAGTTTTAACCAGCAATTCTGTGGTTGGATATCATCCCCATGTTATTACCTGGTAAATATCGAGCTTTATTTGTGTCATGCCGTCAGGGAATGTGAGTGTTCGCCATGCTTTTTTGTAGGGGCTACTACCCAAAAGGGGGTGGTGAAGTGATTGTCCAGGTGTCTCCAGTGAAACAGCTGAACCCGATAAACATAACTGAGCGTGGCTCTGTGACGAAGATATCCGGGAGGGCTTTTGTGGCCGGCGCTTTGCCCTTTAAAGTAAGTCGTCCATTTTTTAAAAATTATTATTATTTTTTATTGATTTCAGAGAGGAAGGGGGATGGCGAGAGAGATAGAAACATCAATGATGAGAGAGAATCATTGATCTAAAGTAAGTCATCCAGATGTTCTTGGCAGTGTGTGAAGTCTTGATAAGTATTCTAGCAACTAAACTTAGAAATGATTAGAAGAATTAATTTGTTAATCTTTTTATTAAAATTTTCTTCTTACAATTCTGTGCTCTCTGCTCATGCAAGTCAAGCCTTTCTGTAACGCACATAGAAGTTGTTTGTCTCGAAGGTGTGAAGACAGTTGCCACAATCATCGTGAACTTGGTTTACTCTGCGTTTCTGTTTCGCCAAAACAGGTAGCGAAGGAGATGGCGGCGGCGGCCGTGAGGTGCCTCCGGAAGGAGTTCAGGGACCTGTACGTGAACATCCAGCCGGTCCAGGAGCCCCGGGACCACGCCTTCGGCAACGGCAGCGGCATCATGTGCGGCTCCGGGCTTTCTCCCACACCTGGGTTGAAATAACTGTCTCGTACACATGCAAGATTTGGAGGGTGGTGTGTTTGTGTCTTTTGTTGAAGTTTATAGTTTTAAGAAGATCTATTTTAAAGGGCATTTACACCTGAAACAGCTGTGCAGTGAATGAAGATGATTATTTTATTCCGAATTTTTTTCTGAGGACGGTTTGCCTTTATTGCATTGCAAGAGCCCTTTGTCTGTGTGGTGAACTTCGACGCCGACGCTCACCAGAAGTTGGCCTTTGAAGCTGATCTGGGAGAAATATTTCCCCTTGCTTTTCTGTACCTGTGTGAAGTCAGTTTACAGACGAATATTAGATTTGGCCAAGATCTTTTCGAAAAGAAATAGAGCCCCAGCTGGTTTGGCTCAGTGGATTGAGCGTTGGCCTGCGGACTGAGAGGTCCCGGGTTCGATTCCGGTCAAGGGCATGTACCTCAGTCGCAGGCTCCTCCCTGGCCTGGGCCCCTCCCTGGCCCTGGTCGGGGAGTGTGCAGGAGGCAACCAATTGATGTGCTTCTCTCACATTGATGTTTCTTTCTGTCTTTCCCTCTCTCTTCCATTCTCTTTAAAAATCAATGGAAAAATATCCTCAGGTGAGGATTAAAAAAAAAGAAGAAGAAATAGAAATGTAACTACTCTATTAATCTAATTAGGAGTTAGTGATTCGAGTGTTATAAAAATGCTTATTTGAGGTGTAAAAGTCTCTTTTGTGGGTATTTAAATGTTAAGGTCTTTTTCGGAGTTACTGCTAACGGGGTTAGAGTAAATGCGTGCTCTAGTGTGGTAACGCTGTCTGAAACCTAAAATGAAACTGAGCATCTCTCTGGAAAGACCTTCCCATTTAAGGTCACCCTTGACTGCTGTGCGGCGCAGTGTGGCTGTGGGGCGGCAACACGTCGTGCAGGACGGGACTTCCCGGAGGGCTCCCCCCACCTGGGGGTGGGTTGGCATCGAGGATGAGGGCCCTCACGCCTCCGTGAGGATGGAGAACGTCAATCACGCTGCTCTCCGCTGGAAGCACTCACTTTTGCCGCGTACCAGCCAGATCTGATTCTCCCCGTCGGCCAGCGGCCGCCCTGTGTCCTGGCATGTACGCGAGGGTCTCGGTGGCTCGGGCGCTCATGCTCTTCTCTTCCTCTGCAGCGTGGTGGCTGAGACGTCCACGGGCTGCCTGCTGGCGGGGTCAGCGCTCGGCAAACGAGGTACAAACGAAGGGGGTCCCCTGTGCCCAGCGCCAGTTAAACTCTCCATGTCTCTGTGGGAGGAGTGCTGGGTGGCAGGCTGAAAAGGGTACGGTTGACTGGTTCTGTTTTAGAGCCCATTACGTTTTCAGTCTTTCCCCCAGCTTTACGCTTTGAAAGATTTGAAACCCATAGAAGAGTTGCAGGGCTGGTGAACGCCCCACCTTGTTCTCACTGCCCGCCCCCCCCCCCCCCCCCGTCCTGAGCATCGAGCTGCAAGATCTCTGAAGATGGCAGCATCATCACAGCACCATCCTTACGCCCCAAGAAGGTGTCTGTCACCTACAGACATAACCATTGCACCAAAGTCTCTTAGTGCAATGTGGGGTTTTCAAAAATACTTATTTTTATTGATGCCAGAGAGGAAGGGAGAGGGAGAGAGAGAAACATCAATGATGAGAGAGAATCATTCGTCAGCTGCCTCCTGCACGCCCCCCACCCCCACTGGGAATCTAGCCCGCAACCTGGGCATGTGCCCTGACCAAGAATTGAACCGTGACCTTCTGGTTCATAGGTTGACGCTCCACCCCTGAGCCACTCAGGCTGGGCAGATTTTCTTGTTTTATTATCTTTTTTAAGCACTGACAGCATTTGGTCATCATGTCTGTTGAGTTTCTTTTTGCTACAGAATAGTCTCTTCACCATTTTCCCCCCCTTTGGTGATATTGACATTTTAAAAGTCCAGACCATTTTCTTATAAGATTTCCCACCTTTTGGGTTTGCTTGATCATCTTGTGGTTAGACAGTCATACGCCGAGTGCCCAGAAGGTTAAATACAGGAAAGCTCCTGCCCTGGAAGTCGCACTGCATGAGTGGAGAGGCCTGAAAAACGTCGTATCCGTGCTGACGGGGATCTGCGAGTTCAGGTTTTGGCCTCTCCGTTAATGCAGTTGTTTTACCCCGTGCCTGTAGGTGTCAATGCAGACAAGGTTGGCATCGACGCTGCGGAGATGCTCCTGGCGAACCTGAGGCACGGCGGGGCCGTGGACGAGTACCTGCAAGACCAGGTAGCGACTTCCGGGGCCAGCCTCGGGGCCTGTCGGATCTGAATGCTTGGTAGTTGCGTTGAGTGCACATGTTAATACTGACTGTCAGACCCCGGCTGTCAGGCCCCGGCTGGCGTGGCGCAGTTGAGTGAGTTATTAAAGTATTAGCCTGGAATTTGTTCCTCGGATTCCAGACCTGGCTGCAGCACTCGGCACGGCCGGTCACCCTCCCTCCTGAAATACTTCCTCCCGTGGTGCTGACACACTGTCTTCCTGTCTCAAGGCCATCTATCCAGTCTCTTTGCTGGCTCGTCACTGTTGACATTCCCATCATCTCACCCTGAGCAGTTAGGGAGCCCGAGGCTCGGGCTCACCCCTCTTTTCTGGGTCTGCATTCACTCCCGTAGTGACTCTGCCCCATCTCATGGGTTAGGTTCCATCTGCACTGACAACTCTCAGGTCTCCGTCCCTGGCCCCGCCTTGCTCCTCATCCCATCGCTCATGCCTGCAGCGCCTCCTCTCGGAAGTGCCATAGGCCTCTACCCGGACACGCCTGCTCCCACTGAGAAACCAGTGACTATTTCCAAGTGGCATCTTCCCGTGGCCCACCGTCCTGATAGATTTTCCTCCTGCCACGCTTTTCCCTTCTCCATCTCAAGTCAGCAGCCTCCCTTTAGAAACTGTTCCTCAGGCTCTTGACCAGTTTCTTAAGACGGTTTCCCTTACTGCCAGTCCCTTCCTTCCGGCCCAGGTCTACGCCACGCTCGCCGTAATTCTGAATTAGAGTGTTGATTTACCTGTTAGAAGGGTGTTCTTCTAGAGGGTGGAAGAAGCCTGTCATATGTAGACCAGCCCGTACAGATAGTTGGTCTGATTACTATGTCACCTTTCAGCAATAGTTTATTCTTAAGCATTAATTTTTAAAAAAATCTATATTGAGGACTGCTGTGGAACGGTTTGGTACCACACTATAGACTCTGGGTGACACGGGTTTTCTGTCATCTTCTTAGGGTTTCTGGAAACCTAAGGAAATAGGAATTCTTTCAGCTGCTATGATTTCTGGTATTTATATGTGGGAAGCAAGAGAATTTTAACTCCAATATTAGCCACTGTGTGAGATGTTTCTTCTTTACTCCTTTTCCATAGCTGATCATTTTCATGGCACTGGCCAACGGAGTTTCCAGAATAAAAACAGGACCCGTGACACTCCACACGCAGACGGCTATACATTTTGCCGAACAGCTAGCAAAGGTGAGCGTCCCAGCAGAAGTAGTAGCTGATTTTTATCATAGCCGGTTTGGGGTCAGATTTTAATAAACAGAAACCCAGTTGTCTTTATACATTTTATATTATTTTATAAAACTACATTATAAAGACTGTAGTAAGGTGGACATATGCTCCATGTTACTGAAAAAGGCAAGAAATGAAGCTGTGTGCATTAACTGTAAAAAGTGCAGAGAACCAATTTTAAGAGAAGAAAAAATACTTAAATGCTTAATTTAAAAAAAAATTATAAAATTAAAAGGACTCTGATGTTTAGCTACCCACCTGTTTAAGCTCATGGAGCTATGGGCACTTCCTATCACCTGCGCACTGAGCTCTCTCCTGGTTTCAGGCTAAATTCACGGTGAAGAAATCAGAAGAGGAAGGAGATGCCTCGAAAGACGCCTACATCATCGAGTGCCAAGGGATCGCGATGACGAATCCAAACCTGTAGGGGCTGTGCCTTGGGGACGGCACCGCGGCGACCTATCGCACTGACTCATGTCGTAAATACCGCAGGACGGCACTTCGGGAGTCCTTGCTAAAGGACCCACTGAAACTCCAGGCGGAGTAGAGTGTTCTAGATCTGCAGGGCCGCGGTCCAATTCGTCTGACTCAGAATGTCCCCCGGCACGTGGACAGGGAGCTGTCCGCCGGTGGGTGTCTGACAGCTGATCTCAGTGTGAACGTGTTGGTATAAAATCTTCTGTTCCCCCGGAGTACGTGTGCTTTCCTTTCTTACTTAATAAATGAAGTCGGGGATGTCGAGGTGCCCGTGATACCTGCGTGGTCTGATCGCTGCGCCGAGTCTCACGCACCGTGTGAATGGACCGCTCCCCGCTCACGCCCTCGCTGTGTCCACGACTCAGTGAGCATCGTCTCATCCTAACTCCACATGCCCTCTCCCTCGCCCTCGCCGGGCCTGGGGTAACACGCCGGCGCCGAACCTGTTGGGCGTGTTGTGAAAGCCAAACAAGGAGAATTGCAGGATGTGGGCCCCAGCTCTGTTACTGTTCCGCTCGCAGGACAAACTGGCTGTGTGTCTCGGAACACAGCGTGCCTTCCATCGCTCGGCATTCTCGCAGCACCGGGCGCTCCCACACTTACGTTACTTGGGAACCAGTTTGGTGTCTGAGCTAAGCGGGCTGAACTGTTCCGTCTGGGACTTCAACCCGTGATGATGAAAACAGTCCAAGACATAGATCAAACAGTCCAAGACATAGATCAGAGGGTGGCGTTACCACACATTCAGAAAGCGCTGAGCTGGTCTACATTTGTTATGCTTAACTGTACAGTAATTGAGGAAGGAAGGGAGGGAGAGAGAGGAAGGGAGGAAAAATAGGAAAGCAATACATGGAAAATGTTCAAGGCAGCTGACTAATGGGAATGAGGGCTCTGTGTACACAGGGGTGGGCAAAAGCCGGTGAAATCCCAGCCATCATTACCTAACAGATAAGTCCTAAGGACAGTAACAAGATAATAATGAATAATAGAGGAATAATACAAATAAATCATACAATAGTGAATAAATAATAATACAAGAATAAACTTTCGTGTACTCACAACTGTAAACCGACCTTTGCCCACCCCTGTAGATACTGCTGCTGCTTTCTGTTTTTTCCCCATTTTCCAAATCATGTAGTTGGGATAATACGTTAAGACGTGAGGCGATTGAAGGCGGTTTCTAGGCTGCGCTTCTGAAGAGCTGTGTCCTGGCGAAGACAGCCCAGCGCGAGGCGCCTCGACGGTCATCACCAACCGGCTGTCTCAGACGCCTGGGGACTGGCTGTGCAGCCGCCGGTCGGAGCCACTTGTCCGGCAGCGTGCACCAGTGTCTCAGGGCAGCCTACACAGATGCCGCTCCCAGGCTGCCCGCTCAGCCCCCTGGAATTCTGACGGGATAACTGGGGGGAGACCCAGGAGTCTCTATGTTTCTCAAAGGGCCCCGAGGCGAGCAACTGGTTCGGACTGGCCACCTGACACCCTGGGAGGAGCACTGGCCCCAGGAGGCTCCAGGCTGGGGCACCGCTGGAAGAATCCACGCCCCACGTGGGAAGAAAGAGGCGCAGGTCGGTCATTACCCCGTTGTCATAGGATCAGATTCCAGAAACTCAAGTAGGAAGGCAGCCCCCAATCCCTGCTCGCCTCTGCTCAGCATTGATTCAAAGTGCAGCACATCCCTCCTCGCGCTCAGGTTACCAGCCTCGGTGTGCAGGGGGTCCTGCCGGCGGGAGGAAGGCCAGGCCGCAGCACGACGCTCTCTTCCCCACCATGTCACGGCCCTTCCAGAGCCAACAGACAAGCAGATGCGAGTTTGCCGACAGCTCCACCGCTTCCTAGCTGTCAGCTTAGGTGAGTTAACCAGCCCTGGAGCCTTAGCTTTTCAGGGGACCCTATTTTTCGATCGCTTACAGAAGTATCAGTTGAGTTGAAATGCTTAGAACTGTTAGATTTCCATTCTTTTATAAAATTACTAGAGCCCCAGTGCACGAAATTCAGGCACTGGTAGGGTCCCCAGCGGGGCCCCCTCCTTTCCCCCAGCCGGCCCCGCCCCCTGGTCGAACTCCTGGACAAGTCCCGGTTGAGGGGACAATTTGCATACTATGCTTTTATTATATAGGATGAGGACTAGAATCTGATATTCTTTTTTAAAAAATATGTTTTCATTTCTTTCAGAGAGGAAGGGAGAGAAGGAGAGAGATAGAAACATCAATAATGAGAGAATCATTGGTCAGCTGCCCCCTGCACGCCCCCTACTTGGGATGGAGCCTGTAACCCGGACATGTGCCCTGACCGGGAATCAAACTGTGACCTCCTGGTTCATGGGTCAACTCTCAACCACTGAGCCACACACCGGCCGGGCAGAGTCTCTGATATTCTTCCCAGCTCTACCATTCCTTGTATGGTCTGCCAGGATCCTATTTCTATTTTAAGTGGAAACATTTGGGTCCTTGCAGAACACATAAAGTCACAATGTTGAGATAAAAAAAGCCATTAGAATCATTCTGCTGCCTTGGCAGGACATTTTTAAACAACCCGTGTATTCCTCCACCGAATAGGGCGGTGCCTGCTGCAGGTGACATGAGACCGCAGGGTGAGGCCGCTTCCTGAACCGAAGGCAATCTTTGCAGCTACCCGTCCCCCTCCCCCCCCAAGAACTGCCTTATCAGACAGATCCTGGTGAATGTCCTCAGTGGACTTTCTGTCTCGGAAAAGAGCGCCCATTGATGCGAAACCCGAGGGCCCTCACGCCGCGCCGCAGCGGGCGGCTCCCCAGTGGGCCGTGTGAACAACCAATGACGTCGAATTCCTAAGGCGCTTTTGAGCTGAAATAGGGCACGGCGTCTCATCTCACTCCTGTCCTGGCTCGGGTTTCACCCCCTCGGTCACCCCAGAGAACACAAAGGGGAAAGGTTCCCTCTCCAGGCCGGGAGCCTGGAGCCCTGCCCTTTCCCACCCTCTCACCTTTCTGGCCGCCGGGTCCCCTCCCACACCGGTGGGTAGGCGTGTGCAGACAGCCGACCCGGATGGCGTCGTGGGGGTTCTCAGGCACTAAGGCTTACAGTTGAGATTTTTTCTCCAGTGTCCTGCACATCTCTCAGCTGGCTTTGCATATTCAATCTCCCAGTTATTCATTCTTTAAAAAAAATGATTTTAGAGGGAGGGAGGAAGGGAGAGAGACAAACATCGATTTGTTGTTCTACTTCTTTATGCATTCATTGGTTGATTTTTGTTGTTGTTGTTAATCCTCACCCGAGGATATTTTTCCATTGATTTTTAGAGAGAGTGGGAGGGAGGGAGAAAGACAGAAATAGAGAAACATCGACGTGAGAGAGACACATTGAGTGGTTGCCTCCTGCATGCACCCCGACCAGGGCCAGGGATCGGGCCTGCCACCTACGTACGTGCCCTTGACCGGGATCAAACCCGGGACCCCTCTGTCTGCAGGCCGACGCCCTATCCACTGAGCCAGACCAGCTAGAGCCATTGGTTGATTCTTGCATGTGCTCTGACCAGGGATGGAACCCACAACCTTGGCATGTCAAGGCAGTGCTCTAACCACCTGAGCCACCCAGCCAGGGCCTGCTGAGCACTCTCACCACATGGACTTGCAGGTGTAGAGTACCAAGCAGGTACTCTTTTTAAAAATATATATATATTTTTATTGATTTCAGAGAGGAAGGAAGAAGGAGAGGGAGAGAGAGATAGAAACATCAATGATGAGAGAGAATCATTGATCGGCTGCCTCCTGCACGCCCCCTACTGGAGATCGAGCCCGCAACCCAGGCCTGTGCCCTTGACCGGAATCGAACCTAAGACCCTTCGAACCTGGGACCCTTCAGTCCTCAGGCCAACGCTCTATCCACTGAGCCAAACCAACCAGGGCCCAAGCAGGTACTCTTCTTGGCATCCACTTAGCGCCGAGGTCTACATAGGGACCTCACTCCCTGGAGCTTGGTTACTCTGATGGCCCTCCCCCCTTTTCCATCCTGTGGGCCTGTCTGTTCCCTGGACGCCTTGCCCTCACCCTGGGAGGCGGTGGGTAGCGTCATTGAATCTAGAAGGAGCAGAGCAGGTAAGGGAACCAGGCTCAGGGAAGCCATGGACAGGGCCAGAACTAGTCACAATAGGGAAGGAAGGGCTCCTCCAGTCACACGGTGGGAAAACATGGCCACGTCACAGGCCAAACCAGGAGAGCGCCCAGGACACCAGAAGCAGACGCGGAGCTCCCCAGGTGAGACCTCGGACCGAGCTGCAGGCTTCTGCAGCAGGAAGCCCTGGTAGTGTCCTCCCAGCTGTCCTGCCGAGTTCTTGTTGTGTGAGGGGTCCAGGCACCCGACTTCCCAACCCAGCGCCCAGCGCTGAACTCCCCCGGGCCCCTCCGGAAGACCTGGGTTCCATCCTGATGTACTCCCCATCCCCGCGGTCCCTGCGATCCACTCCACAGGGTCCACGTGGTCCACGCGCTGGCTGTTGGCGAAAGCTGCCCGATGCTTCCACATGCCCTTGGCTGGGGTATCTTGTCCTTTCCCGCCCTGGAGATGGTCTTTTCTCTGTAAAGACCCTGAATAATCTGTTTTCCCGTCTTCTTACTCTTGGGGTTTCTGACACTGAGATTCTTCCTCTCAGGTTTCTCTCTCTTCCTCCTCTTCGCCTCCTTTGTCATCAGTAGATCCTGTCACGCTCTCTTCTCCCCCCTGTGCCTCTTCCCGGCAGGTGCCTTGTCATTCCCTTAGCGTTCCCCCACTTTTCCCTCCCAGCTCCTCACAGCCCCGGTTCCCGAGTCTCCCGGGACCAGCCGTCTTAGATGTCGCAGACGCGACCTCACAGTTCGGCTCACATACGTCGTCAGCCTGCTCGCCGTGGCTCCCACGCTGATGGAAGTTTTATTGTCCTGCCTGGGACTTGCAGTGTCTGTAACACACGGTGTGCTCTAGACAAGAATTTTTAAATGTTTGCTTTTCCAATTCAGTGACTGCAGTCAGGATCATCCGCGTGCCATTGTATGACCACACGCTGTCACACAATCCCAGCGTTCACACTCGCACATGTCATTGCCTGGCACCACAGAGAACAAGGGGGACTCAACATGTGACTGGCGTGTTTGAACAAAGCGGAGGCTGAATGACATCACGGGACATGGTGCAGACGGATGTTTTCCAGGGACTTAAACACAGAGGACGAAGGGAGGAGTGAGTCAGCGCAGCCCGAGGGAGGCAGACCTGTTTGGAGCGAGGACTGCTGTGCCCAGTTTAAGGCAAACCACCGCATCAGGCACCTGCAGGCTGCCATTAAAATAATGCTGTTCATCTGAGCGAGTGTTACTCACTTTTGGATTTGACTATAATTAATTTATAAAATTTAAAGCCTAGTTGTATAAGAGTCATGTATATATAAGGGATTTGTAGCTATTATTTATTAAAATATGTTTTTATTTATTTCAGAGAGGCAGGGAGAGGGAGAGAGAGAGAAACATGAATGATGAGAGAGCATCATGGATGGGCTGCCTCTTGCACACCCCACACTGGGGATCCAGCCCATAACCCGGGCCTGTGCCCTGACCAGGGAATCAAACCCTGACCTCCCGATTCATAGGTCAATGCTCAACCGCTGAGCCAGGCCAGCTGGGCCGTAGCTATCTGTTATCTGTGGATATTTACAGGACACACAACAAACATGTTTGTCAGGCTCCTGTTTCCAGCCAGGCTAGCAGAACAGGCGCTAGGTGCACCCTTCTGCCCGAGACCACTTGAAAAGCGAACAGAACGTATGGGGCGGTCATGCTCGAGATGTTGCCCATCAGCCATGAAGGAGATGCTGTCTGAGCTGGAGGGCAGACACCGGGAGCCCATGACCGCCCCGCTCCTGCGAGGAGAAAGCTTCCAGGCCGGGGCAGGGTGGGGAAGCCCCAGAGCCTGGTGAACTCGCTGAGCCGAGCGGAGGGTGCAGACTAAGGAGACCTGGAGGGTTCGAGTCCGCACCACAGAGTCCTGGAGAGGAGAGAGAGGAGCCCAGAGACCTGCAGAGGGTCCCCTCAGATGCTCAGCAGAGTACTGACTGACGAGCACACGCACGTGAGCAACTTCCTGGGGCCGTGACCAATCACCTGAGAGGGTCAGAGGGAACAGGACTTGGTGCTCACACACCTGCCCACTGCACCCCCAGCCCCCACCCCCGCACCCCCCACCCCCACCTTATGAGAAAACGGCCTAGTTCACAGAGCATTGTCCAGCGCACTCAGACGGTCACTCCAGAAGTGGGGCATAGCTAGTTCTAGAACAAATGCTGACTGGTCCCCCCGAACACATTTAAAAGACACCCGAAAGGGTGCACCTGCCTCCCACTAACTTAACTGTGGCCCGGCACCAATCTCAGGGATGTTTACCAGGACACGGAAATATCAGCCCCCAATAAGGGAAAAAACCGTAGAGTCTGGCATCCAATCAGAAATCGCCAGGCAATCCTGCTGCAGGAAAACAGAACCCGTCATTATAAGAAAGCTCGCTATGTATGTGTAAAAGGGAAAAAGGCACAGAGCCCAAAAGAATTTCCATTTTAGCTGAATGAAGATTCGGGGAATGGTAAAGGGGCCGTGAAGGAAGCGGTAGGGGCAGGTGACGGCTTTGCGGGGCTGTGTGTCTGTTTACCAGTTTATATCCCGGCAGCGGGCAGCTGGGGATTCAGGAACCCGCCACCGTGTGCTTCAGAAACATCACGCCATCACCTGATGCAGTTGCATCACTTTCTTGGGCTCCTATGGAAATAGCAGGTGCTCCCTTGAAAATTCTGTCTGCTGAACTCTGGGACTCTCGTGTTATTTTATAGCATATTTCAGCTGTTCTCTACATGATTACAGCTTCTTCTTCGATGGGCCCAAAGTGCTTCTGCCCGTTCGTGGGGTTTCCCAGGCGGCTGCTGGGTCTGAGCTGCTGTCACCTGCTCGCTGGGACTCCGCGGGCTCAGCCCTCGCCGGGATTTGCTGCCGGCCTCCTTGCTCACTGGCCTATTTGGCCCCAGTCCTCGGGCTGGGCCTTTGGCGCTGTTTCCCGGGGAAGATCAGGTGTTTGGCCTTCGGCTCTGCGCCCTGAAGTCTGTGGAAAGGGTGCGCCCGCCTCCCGCCTCCCGGGACCCTGGCCCAGCTTGTCGCAGCGTTCCGTTTCCTCGTCACCGGTGAGTGTGTGATCCATGCTTACCTCCTCTGCGTGTTGACTGGAGTCAAAGAGTGAGGAAACCTAACCACTACGCAGACTTGTCTAATATGAAAAAGCTGGAGTGTGTTCATTCACTCATCGTCCATCCATCCATCCATTCATTCACTCATCATCCATCCATTCATTCATTCATTCATTCACTCATCCATCCATTCATTCATTCATTCACCTATCATTCATTCATTCATTGTCCATTGCGTGCCAGGCACTGAAAACACGTAGGTAAAAAGGACAGACATTGTCCATCTTTACACAGAGTTGAATGAAGGGCAAGGGAGGAAGTAATTTTAAGGCAGCCTTTTGCATTGTGGTTTGTGTATCATTTAGTTACATGGTGGATGTAGTGGACGGGACATGTAGGCGAGAGTGACATGCCGAAGATGGTGTGTTCTTACACGGCTATTCCTGGCTCCAGCACAGAGGCCCTGGATGTCACAGCCGGGACGATGGACGTGGTGGGTGGGTGTCAGCGCTGCTATCGAGTCCAAAGTGGCCACATGATGAGGTTGGGAATCCCTGGCCAGTGTCCGCGTCAGTCCTCATGTTTCTGAGAGAGCAACTGTCGGGAAAGCTCCCGTTAGCCTGGTGTTGATGGGTCTAGCCAATGGCTGGCGTTTATTAGAATCAGCATTCTTCTACGAATGGAGAAACGTGCCCAGGGCGTCATTGCTCCCGAGTGGCAGCGCCGGGAGTTGAACCCAGGGAGTGTGGACCTTCATCTTCACCAGCACAGACGGTTGGCCTCTCAGCTCAGAGGCCAGCCCTCCCTCCCGCTGGTCCTTCGCTCACCACAAAGCGCCTCAGTGACGCCACAGGCCCCGATGCGCTCGGCCTTCCTGGTGGTGCCCGTGGGCTTTCCTCCGAGCTTCCGGGCAGTTTGGGTAGAAGTCTGGGATCAGGCTGCACGTTGTGCCAGGTTGGTGTTTTCCGACGGCAAAGCCTCGCGCTCTGTCATCCATACCCGCCCTTGCCTGGCGACGCCTGCACACCTAGCCCGTAACCCGATGCGGTTCCCTCGGCCTGCAATCTAACTGATAGAAGGTAACCGGACCCCCGGCCTGCCCATGTGATAGGGCAGACCTCTCCTGTCTTCTCACCCGGGGACAAGGGGCTCGTGCCGCCCAGAAGAATGAGAAGGTGACTCAGAATATGTGGGGTCCTTACAGCCCAAGCGGGTATCCTTATGCAGAAGAGGAAGTATGGGCCCCACAAATCGCAGGTCAGTGTCCCGGGGGTGTGCTTTGGGCCCAGGAAGCGTCTGAAAGGACTTGCTCTATGAAAGGACTTACTCTAGGAAGCATGTGTGTGTGTGTGTGCGCCCGTGGATTTGGCTGCTTCGTCTCCAGGTCCTGGGGGAGGGGTGGGTCCGGGCATCTTTCACGCGCCCTGGTTGTTTTTATAAGAGTCAGGTCCCTGGAATCTGTACCCGGTTGGCTGACTCAGAGCCCGTGACAGCTTCTAGGGGGTCAAATGTCAAGGGCAGTTGTCTCTTTTATGATCTCTGTAGTCGGAGCTGCTGTCATGTAAAGGTGAGCGGCAGGCGATCTTTTGTGGGTCAGCCCTTTCCCCTGCTAGCTGCCCACACCCGTGTTACTTCTCTCCTGCGTGACTCAACAGGCCTCGTAAGCACTATTTCATTCGTCGCCTCTCTGAGCTCCTGGGGTAGGGCTGCCTGGTGCTATGTTTTTTTCTTGTCCTTTAAAAGTTATAGACAGGGTAAGTATCTTCCAGTGAAGGCTAATACAGTGATGACAGCAACTACCCTTTGTTGACTGCAGTTGCCAGGCACAGTCTGACGGCCTGGCATGCTCTCCCTCACTTCGCTGACCCCCACGGTGCAGAGGAGCTCAGCGATGCCTACGTTAAGCGATGCAGGTCGGGTTAAGTCACTGAGCTGGGAAGAAAGCAGCGAGGCGGGGCCCGGCCGGCGGGGCTCAGTGGTTGAGCGTGATCTAGGAACCAGGAGGTCACGGTTCAATTCCCGGTCAGGGCACATGCCCGGGGTTGTGGGCTCGACCCCCACTGGGGGGCGTGCAGGAGGCAGCCGATCCATGTTTCTCCTTCATCACTGATATTTCTGTCTCTCTCTCCCTCTCCCTTCCTCTTTGAAATCAATAAAAATATATCTAAAAAGCAAGCAAGCAGCTAGGCTGGGATTTGAACGCAGGTCGGCTGACCCCAGGTCCAGTTGATTAGCCAGTTTCCTGCGGACTCCTCTCGGGCTCAGGGTGGACCTGAGGGATCGGCAGAGCGTGGAGAGGATGGATCAGAAGAGAAAGAATAGAACAGGGGGCGGGGGGGGGGGGTGGATGTGGTGGCACTTGCTCCCAGGACGCTGGCTGGGCATTTGTCCCGATCTCTCGCAGCCGGGCCTTGCTTCTGTGACTCACAACAGCCCTCAAGGTGGCAAACTGTTCTCCAGAAACCAAGGTCACTTTCCAGACAGACAGTACGGTGTTTCCCGGGTTCCCTTTGAAGGGCGCACACTTAGCACATCTTCCTGGGGTTGCAGATCTCAGCCCCGGGAAGGGGCAAGGAGGAGCACGAGTAGGCACTGGATCAGAGAAGCAATAGCCCGAGTTATAATTTCTACCCAAAATTCTGCCTTTACAGGGACGTTTCTCAATAGTTAAGCTACGCACAGACCATGCACTTGAAGGGTAAAACAGGAAATGCAGATTCTTCTAGAATGCTTCCCAATACATCCAGACTTTCCTGCTTTGATTCAGCCATTCTGCCTGCACAGGTCTCGCTGGCGACCCCTGCAACAGAAGGTCGTGGAGGCGGTAGCTAGGGAAGCTGCTCATTCACCGGCGGGCGTAACCTGTGCGAAGGCGCTTCAGTCACCTTCTGTCGTTTCCTCCTCCCCACGCACGATGTGGGGCTTCTTTCTCGTCCTTTACAAGTTGCAGCCAGGACAGTGTCATCCTCCCTTTACAGAGGACACGCTGAGCCGGAGAGGGGCGCTCAAATCTCAGAGCCTAAACCCAATCGTAGGTCTAATGCAGTGGTTCTCAACCTCTGGCCCTTTAATACAGTTCCTCATGTTGTGACCCAACCATAAAATCATTTTCGTTGCTACTTCATAACTGTAATGTTGCTACTGTTATGAATCGTCATGTAAATATCTGATATGCAGGATGGTCTTAGGCAATCCCTGTGAAAGGGTCGTTCGACCCCCAAAGGGGTCGCGACCCACAGGTTGAGAACCGCTGGTCTACTGTCAAAGGCAGGCATTTCAATGTGGCCTCCACAGTGTCTGGGCTTCGGAGGAATGAAGGAGAGTTCCACACGAGCAGGGGTTCTTTCTTTTCTCTTTCCTCTGCTAACAATCTGATGGCTCTGTTTTTCAACCCAACATAGACTTACGGCTTGAAAACAACCAACAACACACGACAAGCCTGACTTACTGTAAAGGGGAGATGAAGGAATCAGGACGCCGGGGTGTGTTGTGACACCCCGAACACCTCAGCCCGGCGTTAGAAACTCCCATTATGCTCCAGTTTTATATCCCGAACTGCCTTTCTTTGCTTCAGCCACTCGGGATGACTCATCGTCCTGCAGACAGGCGTCACCTTTTCAGGGATTTATTGCAGGCAAGGCACCCTTTGAAAGAGGAGGCGCTCCACAGCCTGGGGGGGTGGAGTCATGGACCCAGGGCCTTTATGGCAGATGCTAGTTAGTGTGATCAGCGCCCCCAAAGAGAGGTGCGGGAAGATGTCTGGGGGACACAGGAGAGGGAGTGACTGAGTCGGACAGAAGTATCATTTGAGCTGTTCTCGGCCACGAGGATTTCAGCAGGTAGAGGCGCTGGGAAGGGCGTTGGCGACCTTCCCAAAGCTGTGGCGGCAGAGAGGGCCCCTTCCCCACACCTCGCCTTCTGCATGGCTCCCCTCGGGCTGTTCCTGGTTTGAATCCTTTATGAAAACATGGGCAAAAGTCAGTAGAATGTTTTTCCGAGGCCTGGGAGCTATTCTGGCAAATGGTCGGGCCTGAGGAGAGGCCCGATCCGGAGCTGGACGGTCAGAAGTGCAGGGGCCACGCGGGACTTGTGGCGGCATCCGAAGTGGGCCCAGTCTTGTGAGACAGGCCTGTGGGGTCTGCGCTCACCCCGGGGAGAGTCAGAATTCGCCGTCAGTACCCCCGAGAGATGGAGAACCGCCTGATGTGAAAACCCACACACAGGTGGTGTCAGAGGTGTTGGGAGCAGACACAGGAGAGCGCTCCCAAGTGGCATTCCTTTCGGAAGGTCCATGTCCTGCCCCTTGAAGGCACCAGCCTGCTGTGCGCGTCGCTGGATCCGGGGACGAGGGTGAAAGTCTAACGCACTCCGCTCACATCTGTGGTTTCTAATTACGTAGCGTCTGGGAAGGTGCGAGCCCGGCAGCAATGCTCGGTGCTCTGGAGTGGTCGCCTTTCTGGAACCTCTGTGAGTGTTAATTGTTCGGCCGAGGCTCCGCGAGGTGGGCAGATGGCTTGATGGTCAGGGTAGTGATGCTCTCGAGGGCCTGGGATTCTCGATGCAGCAAACCCCACAGCTTTGAACATGTCAGACTTCTTTATAACGAGGAAGAGCGGACTAGATCCCGCTCTTTTTTTTTTTTTAAATATATTTTATTGATTTTTTACAGAGAGGAAGGGAGAGAGATAGAGAGTTAGAAACATTGATGAGAGAGAAACATTGGTCAGCTGCCTCCTGCACATCTCCCACTGGGGATGTGCCTGCAACCAAGGTACATGCCCTTGACTGGAATCGAACCTGGGACCTTTCAGTCCGCAGGCCGACGCTCTATCCACTGAGCCAAACCGGTTTTGGCTAGATCCCGCTCTTAAAATCTTTTAAATTTATTATTTATTTATTTTAAGTTAATCTTTATTGTAGAACGTATTAAAGATGGTCCACCTTTCCCCCCATAGACCGCCCACCCCCCAGGCCTTCACCGCACTATTGTCTGTGCCCATGGGCTAGGCATATGTGCACACCAGGTCTTTGCGTGATTCCCCCCCCCCACCCCACCCTCCTTTCCCTCTGAGATCCTCTGTAATGTAGCTAGACACACACTTTCCTTTTCTCTCCTCTTCCAGAACATTCAAAAGCAATGCTTCTCGCATCGTTTGAGAGCCTGCCGTTAAGTTGAGGAGACTCTGGCACCGGTTAAGCCGAATCCTCTTGCCTCTGTGTCTCAATGTCTCCGTTTTGGTGTCTTTTGAGGAAAGGAAACCCATCTGAAGCTCCCCTTTTCCCCTTCTCTCCCGCCCCCTGGAATGTCAGGTGGGATTCCCCAGGGTGATTCGGGTTTGCTGCCCCTCTGGTTCCCTACACGCTTCCTGGGAGGTCACTTTTATTTGAAGCGATTGGATAAACAGGCAATAATTAAACAATGAAATCAATGGCTTGATTTTTAAAATAGTGAAATCTTTCACTCCCGTGGAAGCCAATGTAGGGTACCCCTGACGTCTAGGCTTTCATCGGCCTTTTCATCAACGAAGCCTTTTACAAGCCCCTTCATCGCTGATGACCCTAACAGGTCAGGGCCTTTGCTGAAATGTTTGCACGGAGCTCAGAGCCCACCATGGAGTTTCTTCTCTACCCCAAGGGTCTCACTTCCCCACAACCACGTACAGGAAGCGCGGTGGGGCCTCACTATCTCAGCCCTCAGGCGTCACACCCACTCCTTCCCCCGTCTCGCTCCCCTTTCACTCCAACCTTCCACCTTCTCCCTCTGCAGCCTGCTTGCCTACCTGGTCCCTTTCTAGAATGGACATTTCTTAAGAACAAGGACATTTCTGCCTGGTTCTCGATGATAACCCTGGCACCCAGCACAGCGCCAGGCACATAGCAGACAGCAACTACTTGCTGAATGCACGAGGCACAGGTGGAAAGCACATGGCTATTTCGTGTTATGGAAAACATACCATGGTGACGAAGAGAAGCATTTTACCTAAGATCTATATTTTAGGAAAAGCAGAAATTACTTTTGTTTGTGTGCATGTTGCATTATTCCTACCACGCGTATCCTACACGAACAAATTCAAATTCTACTTTAGGTCTAATCTGGAGAACATAGAACCCTCATGCAGGAAGGCGTGGTACATGGAAGTGTGTTTTTCCCATGAGAGTCAATACTATACAATGACAGGGGTTAGTAACAGCAGTCAGAGCAACCTTCAGGCATCTGTCCAATAACTGCACAGCATTCTGATGGGAGAAATGGAAACCAAAGGTCCCCATTAGATGACTGAATGTATTATTTTCTCCCGGAGTTTCTGGTCAGGAGACCTAGAGTTCCAAAGAGGCATCCAGGGTTTCCATGGAAACTGCCGGGAACAACATTTGTGCCCCAGGCTTCTGGAACAGACCGAGCGAAGGAAGGCGAGCCAGAGCAGGGCAATTTAGGAA
This sequence comes from Myotis lucifugus, assembly GCF_000147115.1. Lineage (NCBI taxonomy): Eukaryota > Metazoa > Chordata > Mammalia > Chiroptera > Vespertilionidae > Myotis > Myotis lucifugus. The sequence goes on along the minus strand of NW_005871681.1, from coordinate 95,518 downwards.
CCCCCTGAGGACGCCTGCACAGGGACGTGGGGGGCGTCGTTGGCCCCCATCACACCATCACCCTCTAGAGACAGCGCCATGGCCACAGGCAATCCGAAATGAAGGACGGCGCGCCCTTGTGCCCGTGGAGTTGTCCTCAGCCGATAAGTAGAGCGTCTCTGTGAGTGCATATTGTGCTTATGTGGTTAAGTAGGAGGACGTTAAGTAACAATACCTACATTCAGATAGATAAAATAAGTTGAAGTGTGTGAAAATCATATTTTGGAAATAATTTAGTATTTAATATAGGCTTTTATATTAGTAACACATTTTTGTGTACAATGGCATGACAACATGGCACAGTCCTTTAATTCGACTATTATTCCTATGAGTTAGAAATTATTATAATTCCTACTTAACGGCAGAGGAAACGATCTAAGAAAATGCATGTAGTTGGCGATAGAGCGATGCCTACAACCTGGGCTCCTGATGAAAAATCTATTGTTTTTTCTGTGACTCCAGGCTACAAAGGAACTGACTTATATATCCAATGATTCACATAAGTTCATCTCCTCCTAATACTTTATTTAAAAATTTTTTAATATAAATTTTTAGCTTATTGATTTTATAATGTTATTAAATTTGTATTTACTGATTGATTTTTTTGTTTAGAGAGAGAGAAGGAAGCATCAATTTGTTGATTCTTGTATGTGCCCCTACCGGGGATCGAATCCAACCGAGCTACCTGGCTCGACCTAAAACTACATCATTCTTTACTGGCTGCAGCAGTCAAGAATGATGATTGAGTTGTTTTATTTAATGTTCACTAAACTAGCATTTCTTCAACTATGTTCTTTAGAATGCTGTTATGCTATTAACAAATCACAGGAGTGGACAAATAACTCAGATTTGTATAGAAGCCACATGACAACAATAGCAATGGCAGACAATACAACATCTTCTACTTTTTTTCATTCTGAACTTAAGTTATTTCAATATCTTCTCTAAAATTTGAAGAAAATAGTTAAGATATTGTGCATATACATATTACTCAATACTTTATCATCTCAAATGTTTAAGAACCGGAGAGCTAAACAATGTAAAATAAGCTAAATTAGGAGAAAACGGAGAAAAGATGGTTGGTATTAGACCAAATGATGAATGCTGGTCTTGTTTCTACCCCCGATCAGCTATGTGACTTTGGAAAACCCGTTCCCCACTCTGCACCTCAGCTCCTTCTCTTTTCTTTCCTCTGTTATCACATGATCTTTCACAAATGAAATATATTAAATAGGCAAAACCTAGTCAGGTGGGACCCCTGCTTCCTTGGACTCCAGGAAGTCTGTTTGAACACGGGAACTAGCTGATGTCCCAGGTCCCGCCTGGCTCCTGCTGTCTTTCCTTCTGGTTTGGAATTCTTTTTTTTTTTTTTAAATATATTTTATTGATTTTTTACAGAGAGGAAGGGAGAGAGATAGAGAGTTAGAGACATCGATGAGAGAGAAACATCGACCAGCTGCCTCCTGCACATCTCCCACTGGGGATGTGCCCGCAACCCAGGTACATGCCCTTGACTGGAATCGAACCTGGGACCCTTGAGTCCGCAGGCCGACGCTCTATCCACTGAGCCAAACCGGTTTCGGCCTGGTTTGGAATTCTTAAACGCATCGGTGATTAGTGGGGTGCAGAATGTGGCGGGGGTAGGCCCAGGTCTTAGCATCATGGGCAGCTGTATTATGAGCCACACTGCCTACATATTTTTGGTATTCTTCTTGTAACTGTAATAATATCTTGTATGTATATTTTACTAAAAACTGCTTTAAATTATTCTTGGCATCCGGCAAGGAATTAGTTCTCAAACATTCAAACAATTCACATGACCTTGGATTTCAAATTCCTCAGCAGTGCGGGGTTCTGCAGTCCTGGCTCCCTAGTTAAACTGAAAATTGCTTTTAAAGAGAATTCAGAGTATGTGTGCTATGTTTTCTTTTAGTTGTTTGGATCCCATCATCATGACATGAACTAAAAGTGCATGTTCCGATGACACATTCTGAGAAATGATGATGATTTTAAACAGATACAAGATGTAAATCTCACAGCTGTCAGGCCTTTGACCATCCTGGGGTGCTTTTTTCTTGCAAGAAGATATTTTCTCATTTTCTTGCAGCTAAGTAATAACATTAGTTTTTATGTTTTGTATGGCTTTCGTTCCCATCTGAATCTCCCCTCACTGCTTTCTTCTGATATCAGAGCTGGGGGCACCAGGCCACCACTGGCCTACGTTCATTCTGGGACACACTGTGAGGGATATAGACAAATTCGAGAAGAGAATGACTGAACAGCAAGGGGGGCATGGAATTTAAGAGAAGGCTGAAAAAAAAGGGGGAGGGGGGACTTAATCTGGGAAAGACTAAGAGGAAGATGTGGTCTGAGAGAGCGCCTTTGCATTTTAAAAAAATATACATATTTTTATTGATGTCAGAGAGGAAGGAAGAGGGAGAGAGAGATAGAAACATCGATGATGAGAGAGAATCATTGATTGGCTGCCTCCTGCACATCCCACACTGGGGACTAAGTCCACAACCCAGGCATGTGCCCTGACCGGGAATTGAGCCGTGGCATCCTGGTTCATAGGGCCATGTTCAACCAGACTGCCTTTGCATTTTGGAAGGGTTGTTAGGCTCAAGAGTGACTAAGGGTGATCAGTACAGCCTCGAGGGGCAGAATTAGGACCGGGGGTGGCGACGTATTTTGGAGCTGCCTTTAGCTCCGAGTTTTCCAGCTCTGCTGGTCACAAGCAAAGCCTGGGCCTGCTCTCCGGGCGTCACAGGCAGCACTCACATGGCATTTGCAGAGTTAGACTAAATGCTGGTCTTTTCAAACTCCAGTCACTTCTCTGCTATTAAATGTCTATGAATAACATTGACTCCCTTTCCTGCAGTTGAGTGACATCTTAGTTCTCTCAGTATTTCCTTTGTGTGAAACACTTTTTCGTTTGTTTGTTTAAAAGCAAATTCCTAACTTTTATATGAAGTTGGGTGATTGGAAAGGAGTGTCTTCCATGATCCTCCCCCATAGATGGTGAAATCATGACTTTATTATGAAACTACAACCAGTGGGAACTCTGACTTCATAATTGAGAGAATAGTGTTTGTGATCTCGTTAGAACTTTGACAGGGATGTGTGCTGTGTGCACTGTCTTGATTTTTTTGTAGACTTTTCTATGCCATGTAGGTTCTGAAGATTTTGCTTGAGAGCTTTGATCATTCAGACAATCACTTTCTTTTCATGCAAAAATTTTAAAACTTACTTAGAGTCTTCGAAATGAGTATTTTTAATTTCAAAAATTTCATTATAATGTTCATATTGCACATGTGCTAAGGAAAAAGAAACCCTTTCATTTTGAGGGCTTAATTTGAAGGACGTCTATTTGTTTAGGCCATGATTCACTCCTCATGACCCAAATTTCTAAGCAAGAGAATTATAGGACAGAACATGTTTCTGTAAATTCAATTTAAAAAACAACAAAAGGGTGTTCAATGAAGTCTGCCTTCTCTGAAAGCATAGTGTTAAGATTTCTTTTCATTAGACCATTTCCTTTGAGAAATGTAAAGTTTACGCATTGAATGAGAACTCCAACTTCTTTTTCTAATGCAGCATTTCTAATACAAAACAGGGATGAAAAATTGTTAAGGAATCTGGTAAGCGAATTTAGATTCTACATGACTTTTAAATTGGCAAATTTGGATAAAGCTCTCCATCATTGAATTAATTTAGCCTTTCCAACAGAGTGGGTACGTTTATTGAGACATTCGAATGCTTGGCTTTTCCACATACAAATCTCAATGAGAATTTTTCAAGAACATAATGTGAATTGGCCAACGTGCTTGCTGACACCAAGATTCGGGGGAATAAACATCAGGCAAAATTCACCTGATTGTGTGGCTGTGGCCCACGTGCTTAAGAGATGTTTGCATTTTCTGAGCTCAGAGCCATGGGCCCCTGGCCCCTAAAACAGGGAATGCGTCTCAACAGAGTGGAACCGTCCTCACAACGCCTCCTTTTCAGGACGTTCACATGTTTAAAAAGTCTTTTGAGATAGTTTTCCTCCTGTGAAGACCGGGGGATGGTGAAAGGTGCTCTTTAGTGACTCTTCCAGCTCCCAACTGGTGGGATTCTGGCCTTAGAGCTTAGAGATTTGGATGTTAGGGTAGGTTTTCCTCTTCACTCTCTTCCAAAGGCGTGTGCCAGTCGCAGGAGATGCTCTGACCCCTTCTTCTGAATATCGAAGCCATGTCCCTCTATCATCGCCGGCGCCTGTTAGCTTCTGTGCAGCCAGCAGAGCTGCCCGGGGGCTGAGACCAGCGAGAGCCCAGCTAGACTCGCCCGCCCCGCGGCGCTGCCGCCCAGCCGGCTGGGGCCACGGGCGCCCCCTTCCTCCCCGGGTGGGTAAGGGAGCCGCCGCCGGCCCCTCTGCGTTTCTGCACAAACCACTCAGGGCGCATGCTCTTCTGACGATGGTCCGGAGCGCCATTTTCATATCCAGCCCGTCCTCTCCCGGGGCACGGCCGCGGGACACCCGGCTTGAAAGTTGCCCAGAAACCCGCCGGGGCCTCTGGGGGAGGACCCGGCCCCCGCGCGCTTCTGCCGAGGCGCCGGGAAGACACTCTTCCGTTGGTGTCCCCCGAGGACACGCGGCCCCTCCCGGCCTGTCCCCCGGTTCCCGGTCCCCGGTCCCCGACCCCCGGCGCCCGCCCCGCCCCGGCACGATGAAAAGGTGGGCAATTGTGATGGTTTCTACTCCCGAGGGGCGGCCTGAGGTTGAGCGCATGGGGTCTCGGATGGGAAATTTTGCCCCCATGAGAACAAGGTCGCATACTCGCATGCCGGTATGGCAAAGGAAACCAGTTCGAGGTGTTCTGACGTCGAGAAATACTCAGAGAGTTATCAAGATTCACAGGCCCTGACTGTGATGT